>NW_010319584.1:101222-162933 GCF_000700745.2 Antrostomus carolinensis | reverse complement strand
TCAGGACAGCTTCCAGCAGAGTAGACAGACAAAGAGGGCACTCAGTAACTCTACCTTCTCTGTATCTTCTGTCACCAGGGCACCCACCTCATTCATCAGTGGGCCTATATTGCCTCTAGTGTTAGTTTTATCTGCCCTGTATTTGAAGAAGATCTTTCTGTTGTCCTTGACCCCTCTGGAAAGGTTTAATTCTAAGGAGGCTTTAGCTTTCCTAGTTGCCTCCCTACATCTTCTGACAACAGCCTTATATTCTTCCCAAGTGGTCAAGCCCTCCTTCCATGATCTGTAAACTCTCCTTTTCCACTTGAGTTTGCCCAGTAGTTCTCTGTTTAACCATGCAGGTCTCCTGGTTCCCTTTCTTGACTTCCTATGTGCAGAGATCTTGATTATGCTCTGATCTTGATTAGAAAGAGAAAAAATGCTTTACAGTGGAGTTTTGCAAGACTTGCACTGTCTTGCTTTTTAAAGGTCCTCTTTATCACATACTTTTCTATCTTCTTCCAGGGCCTTGCAGAGCTGCATTACATCACTGTTTTTAGAGAACACATCATGTTTGCTAACTTATCCCTTCTAAGCTGGCAGATGCAGAGTAAAACACTGATGCAGGTGCCTAGGCAAGAATGTATTTCACTACTGCATCAATAAATATTTTTAGGATACTCTAAAATCCTTTGAAAAGTTGCTTTCATCAGGAATAAGTAAGACTGCAGAACTGTGAATTCTGCTTTTCCTAATGGGATATTCTTTGTGGCCAACAGCAAAATCACCATAAATTGATGAGATGTTTTAGTCCAAGAGGAGAAAATAGCAACCTTTTTTTTTCAATGAACTACTAAAAAAATTCTATAAAGTAAAAGCACTGCTTACACAGCATCTGATTTATTTTCAATAACACAGCTGTAAAACAATAAGCCTGTGCAAATGAGCCAAGCACCTTGAGTATGCATGCATTCATAAGTGGAAGACTTTGGGCCCTGTGTCTTGTGGTATCCCTGAAACTTGACGTGCAAGCGGCTGAGCTGACACTAGCTGAGCATCAAACTCAGTGATCTTGCACCTCTGCAGAAAAATGAGCTGCATCAGCTGTTTGGGAAGGCACATCAGCAGTTTGTTAGTTTTCCCATCACAATCTGCAGCTTTGCTCAGTTTCTCTTGGGAAATCAAACTTGAGAGGGATAAGAAAGCACAGCCTCCACCTGATGCTATGTCATACACTGTCATGACTCTCTCTGCTTTTTACTCATATTTCTATTCCATTCTTAAAAAAAAAAAAAGAAAAAAAAAAAAAAGAAATATTTTAAAGGAATAAATTCAGCATCAACTCTTACTAGCTTAATTATTGTTGTGGTTTAACCCCAGCCAGCAACTAAGCTCCACAGAGCTGTTCATCCATTCCCCATCCCAGTGGAATGGAGGAGAGTATCAGAAGGTTAAAAGTGAGAAAAGTCATGGGTTGAGATAAAGACACTTTAATAGGTAAAGCAAAAACTGCACATGCATGGAAAGCAAAATAAGGAATTAATTCACTACTTCTCATGAGCAAGTAAATGTTTAGCAATCTCCAGGACAGCAGGGCTTCATCACGCATAACAGTTACTAGGGAACAGAAATGTCATAACTCTGAACACCTCCCCATCCTTTTTCTTCCCTGCCTCTTTTATTGCTGAGTGTGCCATCATATGGTATGGAGTATTCCTTTGGTCGCTTGGGGTCAGCTGTTCCAGCTGTGTCCCCTCCCAGCTTCTTCTACACTTCGAATACTGTCTGGCCCGTCACTGTGAGAAGCAGAAAAGTCCTTGATGCTGTGTAAGCATTGCTCAGCAATAACTACAACTTCCCTGTGTCATCAACACTTGGTCACAAACCCAAAACATAACACCATATGAGCTACTCTGAAGAAAATGAATTATATCCCAGCCCAAACCAGTATAATACACAAGCTGTGGACAGAGCAGAAAGCTGAACTCTGTGGTATTTCCCAGAATCATAGAGCTGATGAGGCTGGAAGGCAGCTCTGGAGACCATCAAGTTCAAGCTCCTGCTCAAAGCAGGGTTAGCTACAGCAGCATGCTCAGGGACATGTCCCATTGGATTTTGAATATCTCCCAGGACAGAGACTCCACAGCCTCTCTGCTTCAGTGTTGAACCACACTCATAGTAGAAAGTATCTTCTTATATTTAGCAGAATCTTGTGTAATTCACCTTGTGCCTATCACCATTATGTAGATACATTCATCTGGGTTGCAGTCTAGGAACAGCTGTGATCCCTCTGGCCAATTGTAGATGACCGGAACTGCTACTAAGTCCATTAATGGCATCAAATAGCATTCAAGAAACATTAAAGGATGCTTTGATAATTGCTTACATGTAACTATTTACATTTTATGCAGGAGGAAACCTGATTTTCTAATATGGCACTCTTACTCCTGAAGGAATTCAGCACAGCCTCAGCTGTTATTGTTTTGTGCCAAGTGGTTTATTTTGATTGAATGGAGGGAGTTTTCCTATTTCTACAACTTACAGCCTTCTTGCACTCTAGCCATTGTTTCTGAACTACAGTTGCTTAGAAAGTGTATGTGCTTTCTTTATCCATAGAAAATTACTAAAAAAGAACAAAGTATTTATGTCAGAAAATTCTATTGTAAGTAAAGACAAGGAAAACAATAGCTTTTAGTCAAAATGGGTTTTTTTCACCATGTATCATATTTCTGTGAGTGGAAAAACAAGAAGCTGAAGCTAAATTTTCTTAGAAAAAACAACTTTTGTTGGTAATTGTAAATCATTCTTAGCCAAAACTCTTCACTACAATTATACATGTGTTTCCCAATCTTTTATCTCTCATGTGAAATAAGTGACAAATTCTTTGACTGAACAGCAATGCAGGAAAAAAAGACACTTCATATATTTATGTATTTTCTGTGCATTCTGAAAAAACAAACATACTACCATGCATGTGAGTATGGGTGTAATTCTGTGTTCCCAGTACTGAAGTTAGTTCTGGTTCATTTGTTTTTACAAGGACTGTAGCATCAGACTGAACACATATGTACATGGAAAAGCAAACCATTTCCTAACAGTGTCTTAGAGAAAGAAATATAACCTTAGTCACCTCCCAACAAAAAAAAAAAGATCAATATTTGCAGCAAATTCTCAATTGATTTCTTTCTTATAGCTGTAAAAGGCTGAATCAATGCAGTTTCCATTACTTCCTTCTGATGACTCCACAGTGCACTTTCTTCTGATGACTTCCTGATGGAATTAGTGTTTTCTTTCATATAGTTTCCATTTTCCTTCATTTTATTTAATATCTTTTCTTCCCACTGTACTATTATGAAGCATCTCTTTTTTTTTTTTTTTTTTGGCCTTGAGAATATATCTTTGCCAACATATAATCAATTATCAAAACCCTTTTATCAGACATTTGTTCAAGCAATATGTGTTAAATTTAAATAATCTTTGCCCATTAAAAGGAAAAGCACAGGTGTAGTATGTTGTGAAAGTCATGTAGGCAATGACTCTGGAACAGTGAAAACTGGGAAGTTTGTATAGGCAACAGTTGTTATCGTTATGAATAACATCTAAGGTAAGAAACAATTTAATAAGTTCCTACTTGGAAGACTTTATATGTGTTTAGCCAATAATTTAAAAAAATACAGATTATTAAAAAAAAAGTAAAAATCTTAAAATCTAAGCTACTTGTTCATTATCTTATTCCCATTGTTCCTGACAGCTGATATTTTACTTTACTTCAGTGCCCAGATGGCATCATGGCCGTGTCACAATCCATAAGTGGAAAATCTTGTCAAACAAGATCCTGATACCCTGAGGTTGGTCCTTTCTGCATATGTATCAGATATGACTTTCCTGATTAGCCCTAAACAGCCCACTTTCAGCTTCCTGCGATTACTCTCCACAACTGCTTTACCACATTAACCTCTGTTAGAAACTGTAGTAATGCAAACAGAGAGAATTATGATCCTGAGACAGACAACAAAAATGGAAGTCAGAAAACTGTGTAAAAATTTCTTACTGAGATACAAGCAATAAGGTAGTAAGATATTATGTTAGACTGACACGAGTGTACAGTGGATGATGATATTTCAATAAGGCACTTTGGGAGGGAGACAGGATCTTTCTCATCCTGATTGTGGCAAAGGATGTGAGACATTCATGGTGATGGTGTTGGAAAATTCATTGACATTTTGCCAATTAAATAAGATGTCCCCGAAGTTCTTTGGGTTATAATGGTCCTATTCATCTTAGTTCTACACAAATTCATAAATGAAAATCTGTGTTATCAATGGGTACGTTCACAGAAAGATTTCCTGTGCTGGTTTCAGAATGGTACCGTTAACATCTGTTAGTCATCTTACTTGGCAAGTTAAGGATGCTGTGACTAGGAAAATGATAAAAAATTGCTGACAAGGTCGAGCTTTGTAATGGTGCTTATTTGACTCTAGTATTAACGTTAACTTTGCTTGTTGATTTCTACATACATAAGCCTGTTTTGTAATTATTTTAGTTTTCTAATCTACTGTTTTATATGAGACTCTGAAACACCAATTCCAGAAATACAGAAATCTCATCAATTTATTCTGATTTGGACTGAAAAGAAATCACTTCGCTCCTTCAAGATAGTATAAAGAGTACCTTCTCTTATATAACTTGCTCAACAGTTACTCCAGGAACAGCTGTACTAGTTATATACATGTACATTTTCATATAAGTGTATATGTGTATATATATACACATAAGGTATGCTTAACAAGTGCATATGCTCAGGGACCTGGAAAATAACAATCATCTTTTGAATCTGAGAGACTATTGAATAGATCAATGTGCATATTATAATGTCATATTTCAAATGCTGACATGCTGACTTCAGATACAGATTTGCATCCCTGCTGTTTCTGAAAATGCACCTAAAGTCAAGTCCTGGCATGTGTAAGTATGGTACAGACTAGATGAGATGAATTAGCGACCAACCACAAAGATTAAGGCACAGCTTTGATACGGGCTCAGATGTCAGCAGAAGGGTATGGTGGGAAGGTGTATGCTTTAAGGTCATGGCTTACATCTGGGTAACAGACTCTCCAATAAAGAATTAACTCCTCCCTGCTTCTGTTCCAGTTTGGGAGAGATGAAAATAGATTAATAGCTTACAAAATAAATATTCAAATGAAATGCTACCATCTTCACCTCTGGATTGCAAAAGCTCCTGTTCAAATCATGCTGGGTGGATATTGTTGCTGAATTGTGCACGCTAGTCAGCTTTTCAATACAAAATATTTTACAAAAGCCATGACACTGATACATTTTGTCTCAGATGGTGCATATTTGGCCATGTCCCATGCTTAATTCTAGAAGAATTTACAAAAGATTAACTTGTCCAATAACTACAATTTTTAAAAGAAGTTTAAAATATTGATTTTTTTAACTTCTCCATTCAAAATTACTATCAAACACTGTGAAATACATCATGAATTAATTGCTGCACTTCTAGTCAGACCAATTTCAAACACTGCAAAACCTAATAACTACCCTGTGTTTACATATAGCCTATATGTACATGTGCATAGGTTAGACAGCAAGAATGGTTTTCCCTAATATGTGAAAGAGGGACATTTCTCCCCATAAATCTTCTCCAATAATTATCAGTGAACACAGGGGAAAGAGGATATATGGGAAGAACAATACAGTGAAAAGTTAACAAAGAAAGCAAATGAAACCGTGCTAAGTTCACTTTTGGCCATTCCTCTTCCCGTTGCATGACTCTAAATGTCCACAGGAGGCATCTACTGGGATGTCCTGTGGAGAAGGAAAAGGCACCTTTAGAACCTGATCAATCAGGTCCCTTTTGGAGAGCAGATTCTCAGGGAGCAAAAGGCTGAAAAACTGTCCAAGGCACCACAAATTCTAGCCAACACTGTTGAACAGGCTGTTTACACTATACATTAAAATCCACTTCCCAGAATCTGCAGATTCATGGTAATAGATATCTGCAAGATTTTTACGCAGAAGTATTTTCAAGGCACTAGGAAAATGCATTCCTGACAACAGAGTCTTTCAGATTACGTCTGTACTGGTACACTGAGCAGGATGCTGAAGTCAGCCACTCAGACTCCACCCTACCCACCAGACCTTCTTACTCTCCAAAACAGAGTTGTCACACCCAAAATAAGGAAGAGAATGTTCCCCTGCCTGTGCTAGCTCTAACACACACCTGGGAATTACCTGATAGTGTGAATTGTCCCAGTGGGACACCAACCAAGCTAACGAGTTACCAGTATAGGCAATTGTGTCCCAGCAGCCACGGACATATCCTGGCATTTTAAGCAGCTTTGAAAAAACATCCCAGGGAAATGCCGCAACAGATATACCCAAGCTTGACTGGTTTGCCAGGCTGGTTCCTTTTTATTTAGCTACAGTGTAATTTTCTGAAACACCGAAGTGTACTAAATACTATTAGTGTTGCTTTTCTACAAAATTTGGTGTCAAAAGCCCTACCAGTGCTGCTCATGCTCATTGACAAGCAAGCCCCCATTCCAGATAAACACTTTATCCCTCCACCTCTAATTTTCTTCCTTTGAGTCAAGTAATTTCTGGGAAGAGACGTTCCCAGCTCCACGTCCTAGCTCCTGCTCTCTGCAGAGGACCTTGTGTCCCCTCTGCTGCTTGGCAGGAGGTTTTTCCACTAGGTTGTTAACTTATGGGTGGGCCTTGAGCTGGCAATTATCCCAAGGACATCTGCAGCTCAGGGCTTCTGTCCCCAGCACCTGCACTCCCATGACTGAGTGCTGTCCTGCGAGAAAACAGTCCCTTGCCCCAGATGGGCTCTCTAAGGGAGTGACTCACCCTGACAAAGGCAAGGGTGGGTCAGATCTTTTGAAATGTGGCCACAGAAGACTAGTGAGAGCCTTGTCATGCCAGAACGTATGCACAAGCATCTCCCCTAGCTTCACTCACTGCTCTCAGCTCTCTGAACTCCTGAAAAGTCATGGGTGACACAAGCTGTTCATCTGAACCCTGTCACAGCAATGGAGAACAACAAGGCACCCCATAGAGTCCACTGGCCTGTTTTCAATAGCTACTGAGAGAAAAAAATGGGGTCTGCCCTTAAAATTCTGTTTTCCTCCACTGACTGACTATAAGCAGGCCCCAGAGGAGTGTTATAGGCACCACTCAGAAAGTTCACAGATTTTCTGCTTGGAAATTTGTCTGCTTTCAGAGTGTGAGTGTAGATTATAAGGATCACTGTGACTACCCCACCTGATCTGTTCCTTCATAATCTGTTAACCTGAGAAATTATCTTGGAAAAACAACTCCTCTGATTTAAAAAAATCCTCAATTTCACCAACTCCACTGACTGAACACCCACACTGTTAAACTTGTCTGTTCCAGTTTTGAACTTTCTAGCCCTAACTCCCTATGTCATTATAATTTTATCTAGCAGACTGAGCAACACGTAATTGATATAGTTTTTCCCCCCTAGTCTCAGCACTTATGAATTGTGGTGGGGTTACCCGTGTCCCTCTTCCTTGAGGTCCTGGGTGCTTCTGTCAACGGTGATTAAAAAAACCAGTTTGAGTCAAATCTCAGCAAATAAATAACATACTGATGTTGCTCAAAGAACAGATTAGCAAAATGTTTAAAATATTATATACTATTTAGTATTGTTATTACACACCCACCATTACAGGACACTGGCTTTTTTAATAGTCCTAATTTATTCAAGAAAGGGACAAGCAGAGTTTACTGAACTGAGATCCTCAGTTTGTCCCTACCACATCTCCCCTGAAAACAATTTACTGAATGTTAGTTCCAAGTGACCTGCAAGAGAGAGGTAAATTAAATACCAGCTTAATGACATTAAAATTTTCATATGGCCACTGTGTACCTTAGCAATGAATGCACACTTTCATGAGTAGAGAGGCTGACACTTTTAAATCTAAATTTAGAGAGGTGGTGTATTTCTCTTACAAGGTATGAGTTGACTTCTACTCTGGAAACAGACAGTTGGTTTTCAGGAATAAATATCTATCACTTCCCACCATTGCTAATTTTCAAGGGTATTGCTGCTCTTTTCATGGGGTTAAAGAGATCTGACCTCTGTTGATCTCTGTGGTCCACTTTGAAGTGCATTGGTGGCCAGTTATTACTGTTTACGTGTATTTATATGGTTTGAGGGCTAAGGGGAAAGTAAGTCCTTTTAGTGCTAGGTGCTATACAAATAAAAATTAGGGGTGGTCCAGAGGGTGAGCCTGTAGTCCAGGAATGGCATCAGAATCTGATGCTCTGCAAGGTTCCTAAAAAGAGAAAACAAACTAAAAATGTTATTCTAACAGTACCTTCATGCATATTTATTTTAGTTATTTACAGGCTAATTTTAGCAACAGTGAAGGAAAAGTTTCAAAGGCAAAAAGGTCAGGCAGACACCCTGCCATGGAGGAAAGCCTTCGTAAGTCATGTGCCAAATTTCTTTATTTCTTCAATTTTTTTTCCCCACAGCTCTACAGGAGTCATACTTCTTCCCCAGGAGAACAACCACATCTGAAGTGAAATGTTGGTACTGTTTAGTACCTGAGCCATCAATCACAATATGCATGAACAAGAAGTTAGTAATAGAAGGCAATTAAAACTACAAAAAGATTAGAATTGGCAGAAAATAATTAATCCTAGAGTCACATGGATTGGAAACAGGACTTCTTTTCTCTGCCAATGCTGGCTGGTTTCCCAAATTACATTTTTACAGCAATTTGTCCAGGCTACTTTCAAAGGCCCCAAGTTATCAGAAGTTTTTACTCTTTTCAGAAACACTAAAATAATCTCAAGATTACCACAAATTTTGGAATTTCATTCCACATCATTCAGCAATGTCTATCTAAATACCAAGAAATCCTTCCCACGTTTGGAGAAATATCTTGTGGACCTGCCTACTCCTGGCCAAGAGTAATCCCTCACCCCTTTCCCTCAGAGACCATTTGCTGAAGTTAGGACAAGATGACACAGGGTCAGGCAGAGCAGTGCTGCCACTTGTACTTGCTCAGGCCATATCCATGGTTGAGGGAGGATGGGGCTCCTGGACTTATCCCAGAACAGGACAGATCTACAGCTCATCTAGGCCTTGCTGGAGCACTCATTTTCCTGGGAGCTGGGCTTGCAGAAGACACTTTTAAAACCTTCCTACCTGCTCTGCATCTTTGGATGGCTAAATGCCTTCAGAAAGTGCTTAAATCTGTTAGTGTCCCTATGTTCATACCAAGTGACTTCAGCTGTAATCAACAAGGAGAGAAGTGCAACCAGAGGAAAAGGAATCCCCTCAAGAGTAGAAGTCTACATTATCATGGGGTAGATGGTCTTCAGAAAAGCCTGTGAATTTCCAGAGAGGCTGGAAAACCAGCTAAGCCTTGAAACCTGATTTTCACTTGACTGGATGCAGTTGAGGTGCATCCATCTCAGCTCCCCACCAATAAAACAGACATAACCTTCCTCTAACCAACATGGGATAGTGAAAGTGAAGAAAACACCCTACATATAATGTGATACTTCAACACGTAAAATAAAATATAGCTGCCACTATGTGACTATGATGGGTAAGACATCCAGATGATGATCCAAGCAGCAGATCAGCAGCCTCTGCAGCTGCAACAGAAGCACTTTCTGTAACGCTGTTGCTCACCACACAGTGCACAGGAGCCTGACAAAACATAGGGCTCTTAAACATCTTGTCTCTGTCATAACCGTTGTCTCCCTAATGTCTGTTTTCACTTGGTTATAGGACAGTCAGCACGGCCCTGTTGGCTGTCATGGGATCTCACCTGGGTCATATGCGGGCACCAGCATCTCCGGCTGGCAGCCTCTCAAAGGCAGCTGTCTGCTGCAAAATGGGATTCATTAAGTGAGCTGTCCAAGTGGTCTGGAACACATTATGGTAAAAGGAAACAACGCTGTACAATGAATTTTCATCCACTGAAATGTGTTACAGTGCTTATCAGGTATTTGTGTAAGCTGGCTCTACAGTAATATCAAGCTGATAACAATTTGCAGCTCCATTAACCACTGTTAAGCAGCAGAAAAGCAGACATGCTGAAAAAAGGCAGCCACACAAGCACAAGGAATTCTTGGTTTAAAAAATCCATTTACGTGTTAAATGAATTGCTTCTGTTGAGCAGATATGTTTAATAAAGGTAGTGCTTTCTCGTGCGGCTAAAAAGACTGCTCTGGGTATTAGAGTCTTCTTTTTACTCATTCAATGAATGCCATCTATAGGAGCATTATCAATGAAGGGCAACATTCCTCTCTTTCCCATTTCAAAGGAACGACTTACTGCCACTTACACTTTTGAAGTCTTATTTATTGGTTCCCAGGACTGTTCCCTTGTGTCTGAAAAGTGGGAAATATTGTAAGCGGTCCCTGCTTCAAAGAGTTTAAAATTCAAGCTCATATATAATTCAATGAAAAATCACATATAACAATGAGGTGGAAGTGGAAAAGGAAAGAATAAAGTCATATGCATACTACAGGAGAAATGACTTCACAGTGTGACTCAATCATGGTTTTGACTGGATATCACATACAAGAAAAGTTGAAACTAAAATAAGTGCCCTATGCTAAGGCTTTGTTAATATCACTTCTTGAAGACCTGAAGAATCTTGAAGATTCTTGAAGATGGTAAAATGTAGAGCAAGATGAATGAGAGGATGAACTAGAGGAGCACAGATGTCAGTCTTTTCCGTGAGTAGGATGTGGCACAATGTAAATGTGAATTAAACAAAGAGCAAACATAAAGAGATTACAGTGGGTCATGTATCTTTTAATGAGGATGTGTCAGTTTTAATGACATTTGTGGCCAGATCATGACAGAAAAATGCATTTGCCTCAGTTGAGTGATCAGTAGCTGCATGGTTGGTAGAAGAGCTGCTTCCAATAGAAGGCAGATTTCAGCTTAGTTTCCTATATTTGCCTGAGATGTGAAAGACCAGGTTTTAAATCCCAGGCCAGGGTCAGCCTGATCTCAAGAAACAGATGATATGGTCATCTCTTGACAATGAAGGTCCTTATTGATCCTTCTCAATGGGAATGGGAATTCTTAAGAGAGGTTCTCAGGGCAGGAAAAACATTTCTCCCATAGGACTAGGCAGAGCTTGGCTGTCACCATTAGTACTGCATAAAAAACAGGAGGTGACAAAGTATACTAAGCAAGGTAAATAGGTTAAGAATTATGGAAGGCTGAAACAAGAGTACCACAAGAAAAGCTGTACAGAGGTGAAGTAGTATGCTGTAAACAGACTGTTGTCTGTTGATTTACACAAGTTGGAAAGGAGCAATGCGGGAGACCTGATGCTGATTCTCCTCACCTGACTCTTATGGCTATTCATACATCTTTAGATCAGTATTACTACTCCTAAACAGGTTTTGCTAGAACCTGTGAGGCAATAGCACAAAGTTGCCATCCAACACTACTCAATACAGACCTCTTAGAATGGGTGCATGCAGTTAATAAGAAAAATCCCAGGCCTTGTGAGAAGGAGGTGAAGCCTTCAGGATCCAAGTTATCAGGGTCTATTCAAAATCAGTGAAGAGACAGGCACTTTCAAGAGGTGATTTACCCTGCTGTGAGACAGGTACTTAATGACACGTGGATAAATGTCAGCTGCTAGCATAGCTGTTAACAGATATTCCTGGTTTCTTCTCATCCTTACTGTCACCTTCCAGGTCTTCATAAACCATAAAGGCATTTGAGCAGTCAAGCGGAGTTAAGACATGAAGTCCCAGTATGTGTTTTCTTCAGCTGCCAGTAGTGGATGCCTAGCACAGACTGTAAGGACAGAGCAAGGATATAATTATATTTCCCCAGAATATTCAATAGACTTCAATGATTTATGGCTCATGAATTTTCTGAGCCAAAGACAGCATCTCTGTACTGAATAGATTGCTGTGGATTTTTCTGCCACAGGTCACCTTTTTAACCTTAGAATTCTTTTCTTGTTAGTGTCCTGCAGCACAGCCTTAGCATCACATTATCTGGAGAAATACCCATTTTTTTAAAAATTTCAACCAAGTTTCTACAAGTTTCATCAATACCTTCTACTGATCGTGTTATGAGAGATCATTTTGTGCCATTCTTCATGTTTCATAATTTTGTAGACTCCTCTGAGGAGGTTCCAGGTTGATGCATCTTAGTCTGGGTTTTTTTGTTTCTTCTAGAGAAGAAAATTCATACCTTTGGTCATTTCTGATGCCCTTTTATAGCTTTTTTTTCAGTTCTCTTACCCTTTTCATCTAGTGAAATAAGGGAGGGTGAAGGAATGAGAAACTGTATGGTGTATTCAAGATGAGGGCATATCATGGATTTGTACAGAGGCATGATGTCTGTTTTGTTCCTTAATCCATGCTAAAAAAATCCCAAGATTTGATTTTCTGGTTTGACTACTGCTCTGAGTATGTAAAATTGGCTGTAATAACTTCAAAACCTCATTTTTTGAATTTTTTTGAACCTCAAAGTTCATCACTGGATATGTAAATACAAGATTGTATTTTCCTTGTGCATCACTTTATATTACATGGAATTTCACCTGTCATTTAATCATCCAGCAATTTAGTAACATGAGATCTTTCTGTAACACTTTGTAGCTGTCCTCATCAGCAAATTGTCACACCATCCCCTTTCTAGACTTTTATTGAATATATTAGACAGGGTCAACCCTAACATAAGCCCTACCCAGAGCAAATAACACAGGGCTTTTGATTGACTGTGACTAGCATAAATGTAGACTTATATTTGCAGAAATACATCGTCAAACTTCCACACCACTGAAAGTCCTTTCCATTCTCACAGTGTTAGTATTATCTTAGAAATCCCCTGGATATCCCATAAAATGACAGATTTAACTCTAGACACAAAAATATCTCTCTCAAATAGGTAAAAAAATTGTTCATGTTGACCCAAGAGAGAAATTTCTTTAGCAGTGAGAGTTAAAGGTCTGTATGGATGTGTTCTGAATAGATTCAAAATTTGTATTTCTTGTGTTCATCTATAGCAGATTCTCCACAGTTCATTCTATGGTGACTCTAGATACCCTGTTCAGAGTTACCAGGCTTTTACCTCATTAAGCATTTGTGATTTAACAATGTTTAGTCAGTTTTACCTATATCTTCATCGAGTTTTACAATATTGCATCCTTCACAGTCACATTGGACTTGAAAATAATCTTTGCTATGAGGGCAAAACCTGCATTAAGCATTATTAGTCCTAATAATCCTAATAAAATTTAATATGGAAAGAGGAAAGATTTCCAATCTGACTGTTAAATTCTAGTGAGCAAGAGTAGTTACAGTACATGGCCCTTGCCTTTTAACAAGTCAGAGTTTTTAATTATTTCAGAAGTAATTCAAGCATGAAGAGCAGACGAATTTAAATTCCTGCTTCATTTGATGTTATGTGATGTTATTTTTCACTGTAGCTCAGCCAGTATTCTTTTAACTTGAGTTAAAACATATTTGGCTCACATTTCTCTTACAGAAATGACTCACTATACAGAAAGCATGAAACATGTTGGATGGTTGTTAAAAGGGCAGAAGCCACAAAGTATTGCAGTCTTGAGATATCTGGGGAATTCTGAAAAACTTTCAGTACTTAAACGACTCCTAGTTCAGGAATCATTGTCACAAAGTTTGTTGATGAATGAATAAATTAATTAGGAATACAAAGTCCCTTGTAGATCTAGTGGCTGAAAGAAAACCAGTGTCCAGAACCAAAGCAAAGAGGGCACAACATTTGTCCTAGCGCAGGGTCTTATCAAGAAGACAAGGAGGCAGAGAGTTTAGACCAGTCAGATAGTTTTTATCCATATATTAAAACCAAATATGTTGGCATTTGGAACACAAAGAAAGAGGACAACATAATTTAACATAACAAATCATTGATTGAAAATAAAACATCTAAATGAAGCTCTGAGGATAGTACGATGGTAACAGAAATGCTCTTCAGCAACTGGTTGAGACATACAAACAGAACATCCATGTTTAGAGCAGGGCAAAAATGTACTCAAAAATGTACTCAAACTCAGTTAACTACCTTTCCATTATACTATTATCTGTAAATAATTTCTCATTTCAGCTCTGTGATAACATCATTCACCAAATGTAAGGCATCAGGATGATTTCTTGACACAAGCAATGCTTCCAAATTTAGCCATCCACACAAATCTCAAAGTGCCTAATCATTTCACCTGTTCTGTAGTGGTTAGCCTCACAAGTCACTGCAGTGAAAAAAAACAAAAAATAAAAAAAAAATCATTGCAAACTACAGAAAAGCAACTGTCTCCACTACATTGTACATAGTAGAAAGTACCATGTACCTCAAATGTCAATGGTAACACACTACTGGAATAAGCTTTCCCACCTAGGAGTTCTGACTGAAAAAGTAATTTATATCAATGATTTCCAAACTGTGGTCTATGGACAATGAGGCAGTACGTGATCCACAACTGGCTGGTGAAACCATGCTGAGTAGCAGACTAGTTCATGACAGTCTGCAGAGCTTCTTGCAGATCTACAGAGTATTATAACTACGGTTCTGCACCATTGTGTCTTTGTGTTTTAAAAGACGATTATCTTTTCTCCAGGCAACAGAAGGCTTGCTGACTTAAATACATAAAAGGTTATTGAAAACAACCAAGGAGTCAACTGTTCTCTGTAACTAGTGTGGTCAGAGAAATAAATAAAAAAAAAAAGTGGGAAATTAAAGCTAAACATTAAAGAAAACTTTCTCTTGATAAAGGTAATATTGGAATAAGTTGCCTGGGGAGACAGTAGACTCTCCACAACTAACTCTGTCATCACAGGACTGGACAACATATTTCAGAAATGCTCTAGCTTTAGCTCATCCTAACAGTAAGAAAAAGAGGGAGAGTAGGAAGGCTCTTGTGATACCTTACAGTTCTGTCCATTTCTTTAGGCAGTTTATTAAAAATAAATTAATCAATTACTAACCAGCTGCTAAGTCTTTCTTTCAAATAGCCTCCTTTCCTTTTCTATGGATGAGGATCTTCACCTGGATCAGAGCAAACCCCAATATCAATACTGGAGATGAAGGGATTGAGAGCAGCCCTGAGGAGAATGACGTGGGGATACTGGTACATGTAAAGCTGGACATGAGCCAGCAATGTGCTTTTGAAGTCCAGAAAGTCAGTCATATCCTGGGCTGCATCAAGAGAAGCATGACCAGCAGGTCTACAGTGGTGATGTTCCCCCTCTGTTCAGGTGAGACCCCAACCTGGAGTACTGCATCCAGCTCCGGGGCCCCAGCCTAAGAAAGACATGGACCTACTGGAGCAGGTCCAGAGAAGGGCCATGAAGATGATCAAGAGGCTGGAAAACCTCCCCTGTAAAGACAAGATGAGAGTTGGGGTTTCTCAGTCTAGAGAAGAGAAGGCTCTGGGGAGAACATATGGCAGCCTTCCAGTACTTAAAGGGAGCCTATATGAAAGATGGGGAGGGAGTCTTTATCAGGGAGTGTAGTGTTAGGAAGAGAGGTAAAAGTTTTAAACTGAAGGAGGGTAGATTCAGATTAGATATTAGGAAGAAATTATTTCCTGTGAGGGTGATCAGACACTGGAACAGGTTGCCCAAGGAAGTTGTGGATGTGCCCTCCCTGGAAGTGTTTAAAGCCAAGTTGGATGGAGCTTTGAGCAACCTGGTCTACTGGAATGTGTCCCTGCTCCTGGCAGGGCGGTTGGAACTGGATGATCTTTAAGGTCCATTCCAACCCAAACCATTCTATGACTATGATTCTCTGATTCTTGCCCTTTTTGTGGTGCTGAGAATAGATTGAATTCAGCAAAATTAAATTTGTTGCATTTCCGAAGGATCTAGCATTTGCTTCTGACATTTGCCTAGACTCCAAAACCCATTAGTGCTATATCAACCACATTCATTTAATAACTAACAGCAGTACTTCTTGCCAAATATTGTCCTCTGAGTCTTTTTTTTCCCCTTCTGTTTGAAGCTGGGCACCCAAAATAAGCAGTAGAAGTTAGAGGCACTCACTACCCCTATCAAAAAGAGAGAGATTACTTGAAAGAAGGAATATTCCTATCTGCATAGGGAAGATAACCTTCCACAGATGTCCTGAGCATTTGCCTACTCCAGAAGAGTTTTCCCAAGCACTGCAGTTGTGCTAATACCATGCACATCTTTCAGCCTTCATCCCTGTCTCCGACTGCAGAACTGCAGCCAAAGCAGCCAGCACCAGACCTCTTTCCACGGGGAGTTAATTGAGGAGTAAAGGGCTCATTAGAGTTCACTTTCTGAACTTACATTCATGAGGAGAGAGTTTCCAAGTGACTCCTTGCAAGCAGCCAGGCTCTGACAGCAATTACATTATGAGTTTTGACTGAGTAAACAGTAAGGAAGATTTCTGGTGTGCCACAAATTTGGAACACTGAGATAAAACACACCGGCTGAGAGGACTGAAGGGGAAACAGATGTAATCAAGAAGTATTCTGCAGTGGTTTCCCTGATATACGGTGAATGTATATGTACACACACACATGTATATATACACACACATAATATATAAAGGTATTTAGACATATATGCATATACACACATATCCATATACACAAATACATATGTATATATGCATATATGTGTCCATATTAACTCATATTTATATATGTACACATATCTACTATACGTGTGTGTGTAAAAATATATATATACACATATAGCTCACTATTCTTCTACAGATATTTTCCATTAGCTTCTTCCAGAAAGCAATAACTTTGCATTACCTGATACTGATGGTTTTTGATTGTTCTATGCAGACTGACAAAGCAGGCTGTACTATCCTTCACCTTGGGCATCCGCATAAGTGTAGACCTAGTTCTAGACATTATTCATCATAGTCATGAGTCGCCTAGTCAAAAATGATTGATGATGGCACCAGCACGGAGACTTACATACACAGTCTCACTCTATCTTTTCCACACATTATCAAAGCACAGGAGATAAAGCTGGAAGTTGCGTAGGGGCCTATCAGAGCAGGCGGGACATAGCTACAGCCTTCAGCCCTCTGGAGATTCTTGGGTGAGGTGGAGCCCATAGGAAGCCCTGGGCTTTTTTCCATGAATCACTGCAACTGAAGATTGCTTCAGTTTGACCATGATACAGCTGGCTCTCAGCTGCAGCTCTGAAAATGTTACAGGAAAAAAAGTTAATTTCCTTGAACCTTGTGTCTTCTTGGACTATCACCCAGCCTGGGGTTTCTGGACTGATTTTATTTACAAATTTCCACCATGGACCAGAACCCTGCTGTGATGGATACTTATTTCTCTGTACATTATTACATAGCGTAATCTCAAGATGATAACTCCAAAACAGAGTTGCACATACACCATAAAGCATATTTTGTGGTCTGAATGCTTACAAATGAATACTCTTACAAGCTAATATATTTAGGAGGTACTAGCACAATTTGCACAAGGTTTATAACCTATTTAACATGCTGTTTATTTACAATAATATAAAATTAATATAAAATACAAAAATTATAAAGTGATTCCCATATATTGCACTATAGGCTTCCTGGAGAGTATTTATAATGCGCTATCCAGATGTATGCTATAATGATGTCATGGACAGGTTGTAATTTTAATAAGGCAGATATATTACCAAGGAGGGCTAAATACGGGGGTTTGTAACAAACAAATAAAAGAAAAGAAATTCAAAAGTCAAGACTTGCAAACTTTCCTAAATCAAGGTGCACTTTAGGATCTAGCATCATGGTAAAAATATTCCATACAGTAAACACAACTTTGATCCACTGTCAATTCCAGACCAAGGATGAAAGGGAGCCTTTTGCTTTTCCAGAAACTGTAAATAATCTGGTTGTATCTGACTGACTAATTTTGTTCTGTTTCCATGGTTACAAGAAGATAACATATATACACTCTGTCAGATCATTTTTGACAGAAGAGACTATCTCCATAGCAGCCCATCTCCCTTTCCCTCCACAGACCAGAGGAATTGGGAAGGAAAATCCAGGCTTTACAAGGGGCCCATCTTCCCTCACACAGCAGTGCATGGACAGGAGAGGACAAGCTTTCAGAGTATACGTCTCAACCACTGTTGTGTTTCACGAAGAGTGTGTGCATGTATAGAAGCTTGTAACCATGAGGAGATAGCAGCCTGGAGTACCAGCCAAAACACTTGAAGATGTAAAAGCACTGAGAGTTGTACATAGGAGGGGAAGATTTGGACAAGCTGGGAGACATCGTTCTTATGGGAAAGGGAAGGGTAACAAGGCTAATGCTCAAGTAAACAAGAGAGCTGCTTTTGCTTATTGTTTGCATGGGAACCCGTTAGGTCACTATGCAACCCTACTGACTGTCAAAAGGGCAGCATTTGACTTCCTTACCTCACGAAGGTCAGGCTGTGGATTTAGCCCACACCCATATCTCCCCACTTTCCTCTGTTTATCATTACTGACATACTCTGCGTGTGTTTCCAGGGTGCTTTGCTGTATTCAAAAAAGACATACACAACATAAAAAGAGATGTCAGGCATATAAGTAGAGCCCCTTCCAGACCTCTTTGGTTTGGGTCTTCTGTCTGCCTATAGCCTATGCTATTCCCACTCTCTTGCTTGGCCATCCACCACATTTTCCTAGCAGTGAGGGAAAGATTCTGAAAAAAACAAAATAAACAAACAAACAAACAAAAAAACCAAATCACCTGAAAGTCTTTGTGTAGCAAAAAAAATAAAAGAAACAAAAACAAACAAAAAAAAAACAGATAGAAATAGGCAATTTTTCAATTTACTCTTCATTTTAAATATGTGCTGGAATAATCCAAAATCAATTTGGAGAGAACAGGGTGATTTGTGAGAAAGAGCAAAAAAAAGAAAGTTTAGGTTATTTGAAATATTTTGCTAAATCAGATGTCAGACATTTTTTCCAGGCATTTTCCTTGCTGAAAGCAAGGAGAATTCACAAGGAGACTCATGCACCATTTTCCAATGGGAAGAGGAACTTCTGTCTTGCTACTTGGAATGAACAGACCACAGCTATCCTGGAAGTCACCTCACTCTTTGGCTTCCTCAGGCCCAAGAAGTGGTAAATTCCTCATTCCTGGGCCCTAACAGCATTTTGGACTTTCCTTCAAACTAGACTCCAAAAGAGAGAGAAAACCATCCTTCTTGCACCTTAGTTTAGGACATGGTGCCTACTTTGAACCCCGACTGCACCAACAAGATTTTCCATTTCCAAATGTTTTCATGAATTGTGTTGATTTTTTTCTCCAGACATAGTATTAATCAGTTTGAGTGAATTCTTAAGCTTTTTTACCTCTCCAGAGTTGTGTGTCTTTGATACATGAAAGACTTGACAAAAGTAAAAAAAAAAAAAAATTAAGAATTGCTCATTTCATAGAATCATATAATCATAGAATGGTTAGGATTGTAAGGGACCTTAAAGATCATCTAGTTCCAACCCCCATGCCATCAGCAGGGACACCTTCCACTAGACCAGGTTGCTCAAAGCCTCATCCAACATGGCCTTGAACACTTCCAGGGAGGGGGCATCCACAACTTCCTTAGGCAACCTGTTCCAGGACATTCTCAAGATCATGCCTCCATTTTTTGTTTTCAGAAGTACAGGACTAAACATTTTACTAGACTTTGTGGTTTGCTAATCATATCTATCTGATTTTAAGGGAAGAAAATAAAAGACAGAGTAAGATTTTGTAGAAGCAAATCTGGCTGAAGTCTCTTTAATTTCACATAGGTGTGAATTATTGCTTCCTGTTACCCAGAATAATCTTTTACTATATTTCTTTAGCCTGGCCTTTATTAGTAATAAACCTGCCAAAAGATACAGTACAAGTTCTATCACAGTCTCAAGCCATGAAACAAGAAGGGAAAATGTTAGAAGGGCAAAATTAAACCATGAAATGTTAATGGTTGTTTTACTCATTTCTCTTTCTTGTTCTGTCTCTATCTCCCTTTATGTGTTTATGTATACATGCACATAGATATAGATATATGCACAGTTATACCTATCTACATATATACATGCATATGCACACATATACCATTTTGCTCCCTGTATATGTGTGTAATTTGTGTTGTCTGTATGGTAAAGCAATCATTGAAGAAATGAATAACAGCAATACCAGGTTCCAGGCTCTGGATAGTTAAATCACAAACATTATAAGTTCAAATAAACTAAAATAGGAACAGCAAAAATCTGCCAACTGGACAAGTAAGAAAGTTCTAATCCTCAGTAAATCACAACCTCTTTCTCAGCTGAGTGGTGTCTGCTGTCGGTGGTGATATGCTGTTCCCATAACCCCTTCCCTCACCCCTTTTCCCCATCACATGGTGGAGAGGAGTGCATTTCCAGGAAAACCAAACAGGACCAGAAGTCTGATCCTGAGTGCTGCTCATCCAGGCAGCACCCAGATTATCATTCCTCAGAGTCTGGCTTTGCTGCCAGCATTCAAGGCAGCACAGGAGAGAGCAGAGCAGCACTGACAGGAGGGCCAGTGTAAGAATGGAGGGTGCTCTCACAAAGCAGTGAGAAAAAGCTTTCGAAGAGTGAGAGGGCAAAGAAAGATAAACACGAGACACTGTACCTGCCTGATTTTTCTCTGGAGTGTGAGTAACAACCTCCCTCCACCCCTAAATTCTAGGCAGTTATTTATGTAGGCAACACTTTAACACTTCTCACTTTCCTGCTTGTTATAGATGCATTTAAACACTGAATACAATACCTGCAAGAATTTCCATTTGAGATGGCTTAAACTGTATTTTCTTTCTTCCTCAGTTCTTCCAATTCTTTTTTGCCTAAGTAATCATCAGTGCATACAATGACATTAGAGCTGTGGCATTATGTTCTGAGTTGGAGCTACACTGCAAAGTTAAAATGCATCCTTTGAATCTTACAAAGAATTATAAAATTTGTTTTTCAAAGCATGGCCCATTTGTATTTTCTATGCCAGTCCTCACACATTGCTTTCAAGACCTTGTAGGAAGGGAGCAGATATAAACACAGTGAGACTGATTTCTTGAATTATTGCCCAAGTCAGCACAGATTTGAGTTGCATTCTTCCGGAAATGGCACTTTATTCAAGTAGTCTCTAGAGAGGTGTATCTGGCTGTACACTCTTGGCTGATAAAATGAGTTGAGGTACTGCTGTAGGAAGGAGAATTCCTCTTCTAGTTCCTAATGATGGGAATAATAAATTTGCCCTTTTAGAAGCTGAGCATTCACTGTAGCAGGACCAGCTATAAAAAAAGTTTGTTCACTGGTGAAGCGCAAAATAGGTTTTAATTGCAATTTACAGATTTTTTTTCTTTTCTCTTCCTTTTTTTTTTTTTGGTACAGCATTTTTCTGACCAATAGCTACAGTAAATATTCTAGATTTTCTAAAATAGCACTCATAACAGAGAATTTGTCTGGAAAGGGGCATTGTGGTTTGGTGCCACTTGCTGTCCCTTGTACAACTCAACAGGCCCTTGTATTTATTTGAGGCATCTGGTCATTGCTGCAGTACACAGAAGGCACTTATGAGTGAAAGTGGGCACCTGTCTGAAGTAGTGTCCCCATGCCTGGTTGAAGTGGTAGTATCCTCTAAGATCACATATGCAGGAGAACATCTGCACATTGTGAGTAAATAGAACTAGTCCAACATGATGTTTATGAACCCAGCAATTCATAAAATCCACACCAAATGTACCTAGAGCCACCCCAGGACTTTGAAATTCTCTGCTAGTACTCAGTCCAGTTGGTCCACACTGTTCACCCTCCAGGAGGTACTGTGGATGTTTTCTGCCATACTTTCTAGGATGAGTGATATTTAGGACAACATTGCTGTGATGTGAGTTTGAATAAAATTGAAACAACACCTGATAACACTTGTGGAGGAAGGTAACAGCAGCTGTGTCTACACTTCTGTATACATCCCATCCCCAAGAGCTATCTCTGACTAACAAGCCAATACTGACTAAGTTTACATTGCATAGCATCTGACTGAGCATCTGCTTTGGACACCTAGTCAAAATGGAGTGGAAGAAGAAGAAATAATCTCAAAGTGTCTCGAACAGTGTGGGACATTAAGGTGAGGGTATCCTCATGGAAGCTCAGAGGAGTAGATTGGGGTAAAAAAACCTGTGGGGAGTGCTGGAGGTTTGCATAGTACAAAGGGAGCCTCCAGAGTGTACTGAAAATAGGCACTGGAAGAAAATCTCCCCAGACACAAATCTATATTTTGTTTTGGAGAAGACTGGTTGACAGGAAAAGGAAGCTCAGGAATGAACTAACATTTAGGCAGGGGACCAGGTGTAAACTAAGCAGAGAAGTTATCTGATAGTATAAACATGCCCTCTACATCTTCTTCCCAGCAGCGGTGAAGCAAAACAGATTCAAAGACTGGATCAACAGACTAGAAATTCTTAGATCTGAGTCCAGTCTGATATCTGAACTCACAGTTTTCAAGCAGTTTATGTCTGTTATTGTTCACATATGCCACAAGCAACCTGCAAACTCTGGTACTTTTAAAAGATGGGGTTTACTAACTTACCACTCCTTTGACGTGTGGGACCATTCCCTAGCTGTCTGCTCACAGGAGTATTTTCCTGGTATTACCTTACACAGACTGTATGCTCAAAACTGGTTAAACCAATGTAAACACTGCCATTAGGCAACTGTGGAAGGAAAAATGAACATGTTTAAAAATTCTGTTTATTCATTTCTTCAAAACTCTGTCATTAAAACACTGTTCAACATGCCAGTCATCTACCAATATATACAGATATATGCATTTATGAATAAAGGTATCTCAGTTACACTTCATGAAACCAAAACACACTGCAGCAAAGTAATGAACTTTAAATAAACACTCCACAAAATCTTCATTTCCCAGATTTACTGTATCTGAAATATTCAATTATCCATGCTTCAGGTAAGAAGATTCCACTGCCACTCACATGAATAAAATTTGAACAAGATGGAATAATTGATGCACAATCTCCCTAATCTTACAAAAGTGAACATTTTCTGTGAAGAGTAATGCTGACACAAAGAGGATGAAATTTAAAGTTTCCATATCACATGATCCCTCAGAGATCTCCATTCCGCAGTTCTCATTTTGGGGAAAATCCTGTCCATCCTGACAGGATCCCAGGGTTGAACTACAAGTGTGGCGTATCGCAAATATTTTTGTCAGAACATGTCTGCTCCTATGGCTGGTGAGGTGACCTTACAAAGCAGAAACAAACTAGCTGTTGGATCACTGAGTGTTGTCTCTGTTTGATGAGCATCTCTAGAGAGCCTGCTGGTGCTCTAGCATCCTTGACAGCATTGTTCTTAAGATCCCAAAATGAGGGCCAAGGGAAAACCAGAGGTATATACCTAGCACATCAATTGTAAGAGTGCCTTTGAAAAAGGGCTTCTGGCAACTTACACAGACCTACTGCTCTAAAACTGTTAAGTCCTGCATCAGCATTGCAGCAGCCCAGGCTGGTGAGGGTTGCATTTGGCTTCCTCATACTTCCAGTTCTCAAGCAGATCCCCAAGGTCACCGGAAAACAGCAGAATCCCAATTTTGACATAATAATCTTGGATTTTAGCATACAAATAACTCTTTGGCAACCTGTGCTGTATGGAACCTCTGAAGGACTTCACAGAAATTCTTAAGCCCCTTATAATCAATTGATTCCCACTACAGTCCTGACATATTGGCAAACAAATGCTGTCTCTAGCTTAATGATGAGTAATGTGATGATTATGGAAAGTAAGTTCCATATTAAACAGTCCTCAGTTTAGGGACTTTTGGGATCTCCAGCCCAAAAGGAAAGTTAACTCTAACCCTAAAATCCTAAAGCTAAGTACCCATTTGATCAATGGAATCTAAAAAAGACATGACAACAAACTGAGTATGCTAGTCATATAAGTGTGTTAGACATCATCTGTGTTAACCTGCTAGGTTAACATGCAACAAAGGCAGGGCAGAACTGGTAATGGGAACCAAGGAGTTTCAGCCTCTGCTTCTGAAACACTGCACTACAAAAATCCCAGCATGCAAAAAAAATCCTTGGTTAGAGTGAAATAAGCAAAAATTTAGCAACAGAACTGACATTTACAATGAAAATCTTTCTCCATATTAGTACTTATACATTTTTTAGCTATGCACAAAGACATGTGGGTATTGCCAAGATGTGTTACTTTTAGATGCCCAGTGGTTCCTTTATGGGATATTACATTTTGTAAGTCCTTTGTCAAAATGCAACAAAACACATCCAGGAAAAAACTTCTTCTGTCCTCTCAAGAGGATGCACGATAGGAATTGAAGTGCTCGGTAGTGTTAAGGAAGTGAGTGGGAGCAGTAATGAATAGAAACTTGTAGCGAGTATCTCTGAGCTGCCATAAACAAAGCTGGAGAGAGAGTGCTGGGTGATATGGAGATGGGGGATCACTGGTGACCCGTCAGGCTGCCTCCTCCACCAAGTCACCAGTGGCCAGCTCAGACCGGAACTGAGTGGTGACACGAGATAACACTATCCCATAAAGGCAAACCTGCACCAAGGCTGAGAGCATGGAAAAAAGATCATGGAAACTCTTAACTCACTTGTGTAAGAGGGTTTTTTGCCCGCCATTCAATACTTTCCCAAAGTAAAGGGAACAGTATTTTTTTCATACGGTGAGCCCTTCACCCATATATGAATTACCTAAAATCCTGCTGATCTCAGAAATTAAAAAGGATTTATCTTTCTCAGGTAGCAATAACCTGCTGCTCAGATAACCTGAACACAGAAAAACAAGTATATTTTGGTTACAGCTATGTTGTGTTTGATCCTCTGTGAATAGAAAGCGCAAGCACAATCACATAAAGAAAGGTAGGTCTAAGTAGACACAGCTGTTATCTGTGGGCTGGGTATGGGCTGGGCACAGTGGCAAAACTGAGCAAAAGCACATCAAAAAAGAGCTACTGACCAATTAGTGCTGTTAGCAGTACAAAAAGATAAACCTACCAAGTGGAATACGGGTGAGAACAAGCCCATGAACTACTTAAACTCCAAGGAGACATACTTTGAAACATTATTAAAAGATTCATATTGCGTTAATATCTAGGGATCAAGGTCCTAATGTGCTACATGCAGCTCATATGTACCAAGATAGGCCCTGCCCAGAAGGCCATCGACTCTAATCCCCTTGCAGATGGGATAATTCCATCCTCAGTGAGCATTTTGTAATATATTCTGGTTTTTTATGATGTGAGATGAGGATTGTGAAGGATGCCATGGAACCATGGATAACTCCACCCCTGGAGATATTCAAGGTCAGGCTTGATAATCCTCTGAGCAACCTGCTCTAGTAAAGATGTCCCTGTTTACTGCAGGGACGTTGGACTAGACGACCTTTGTAGGTCCTTTCCAACCCAATACATTCTATGATTCTAACTCAGGATCTCAGTCCCATATGCCACAAACCTGCTATGAATCTTTATGAGTTGGCTCATGAGCATTTATTTGGCCTACTGGGCAGTGTAAGTAACATCTTTCTCACTTGTCAGCACATTGAATTATTGTAAATACCCAATGCAAAGGAAAATCAAGTAAAAAAATCTCTCAAAGCTTAGCTGTCCATCAGAGGAAACTCAGATTCATTCAGTAGGACTTAATGATGAAAGACCCAAAGGACAGAGAGGAGTAAGAAATGACATGGATCCAAGAGCTGGCAAACACTTGGTTGTCCATGGTAGCTTGTTTAGAGAGATTTGGGTGATTACCTGGGGAGCCAGCTGTGCTTGTTGCTTGTTTTTTTGATCCACATTCTCACAAATGCTTTTGTTCTGAGTTAATGGTTCTCAGTCTTAAAATGAATTGGTTAGTCCCCATTTAATCCTGGATAGAAGAACTGCAGCTATTAAAATTAATTTAAGACTTCTGCAGCAATTGCAATTGATCAAAGGAGATAGCCTAAGGAACAGGTTTGGAGGAAGAAAACTGTAGGAATCTGCAGGGAAGAGCTGGCAGCCAAAAATTCAAGGCTCCTCTGAGGCCCTTGAGGAGTCTACAAAGCAGCTAGAGTTACAGCTAAGCTGGAGACTGTGGCAAAGACCCAATGTAAAAGGGATAAACAAAGTGTTTCACTTCTGCCGAGTTCTACTTGCAGGAAAGCTCAAAGGGATGAAGAAAATCTATGGACACAGCATAGCCCCTGCAAATCTGATTGCAGTCCTACAATTTCTATTTTACCTAAAGTTATACAATATCATAGCATCAGCTAAACCATTCTTTTCTCCATAGCTTTTGATCCCAACAGTTTTATAAATAAAATGAATATATACACTTTGGTTTGAAATTAATGGGTGTATTCTCAGAGTGCAGCCAACTTTATTTCACAGAATGGATACCAAAAAAAAAAAAAAAAAAAAAAACCCCACCAGAAAAAAGAGAGTGATGGAGCCACACTTTACCCAGGGAATAAATAAATGTGACACTACACTCCCCTTTTCAGAAGTGTCAGTTTTTGCTGTTTCACTAACTGAAAACAGCTTTGTTATAATCCAAAAAATATATTTTTGCATAGCTGCCCACATCTATAAATGTTCACAAAATAAGCAAAGGGGGAAAAAAGAGATGACCCAGTTATTGTGGTTATGAAAGAGCTCTGTCACTGGTATTATAGAAACTAAAACACTGTTTGCATAAAACTAAACTCTGTATCTGCTCTAATCCTAGGAGTCCTGTTGATATCACTGCTGTGTTAGAGAGCATCCTTTTATAGGTCCTGTAGGTTGTTATATCATGTACAGAGTAAAATCTTGGCTCTACTGATATGAGTATGAAAGATCTCATTGCTTTCATTGGAAAAGACAATTAGGCAAATAATGAAGTAAATAGTAAAATTTACTCTGGTGTGACAAGCCAATTGAACAGAACAGGTCCTTATAAGGAAGGTAAACTTTGTGGTTTTATTATTACAACACCAGTTTCTGTGTATAGACTATACACTCAGGGAAGTGTATTTATACTTTAGTATGATAATTCTTTCTGTCTTAAAGATCAGACTGGAAAATAAGGGATCATGCCAACTTTTTATACAGCTCATGCAAGAAAAAATAAGATTCAGGACAACTACAGACACTGCACAAGAATCTCTGTCCTCCACATGTCCAGGTTCAGGTGTTTTGGACTGCAATGAATACTGTAAAGCCCATGCTTTAAGATAGATAAAGATCTTATCCTGTATGATAAAGTGATAGTAACTCAAGGAAACCTGCTCAATACACATCTTGAAGGAGAATTATCTCTGTGGCCAAGTGAAAATTGAGGTTTCGCCTCCTTGTGGTTCCACCATGATTATGGAGCACATTGCATTTCATATTGTGCATCCTCAATGTTCAGCTTCATGACTCTACTTTTCATACTGAAGAATCACAGAAAGGCTGAGTTTGGTTGGCACCTGTGATCATCACCCAGTACCACTCTCTGCTCAAAGTAATGTCAGTTAAAGTGCATCACTCAAGGTTGTGACCAGGCAGGTTTTGAATATCTCCAAGGATGGAAATGTCTCTCTGGGCCACCTGTGGCTTTTGGTCCCTTTTGTCACAAGGATACATTACTGACTCAACTTCTTGTCCCCCAGGATCCCCAGGACCTTTTCTGCAAAGCTGCTTTCAAGCTGGTCTGCCCACGCTTGTCCCGATACATGGGGTTGTTCCTCTCCAGTGGCAGGACTTGTCATTTTACTTGCTGAACATCATGAAGTTCCTATCAGCCCATTTCTCTAGCCATCCGAGGTCCCTCTGAATGGCAGCACAACCTTCTGGTGTATCAGCCTCTCCTCTCACTTTTGCACCATCTGCAAACTTGCTGAGGGTGTGCGCTGTCCTATCATACAGGTCATCAGTGAAAAAGTTAAAGAATAATGGCAATACTGACCTCTGGGGTACATCACTAGTGACTGGCCTCCAGCTGGACTCTGCACTGTTGATCACAACCCTTTGATCCTGGAAACTCAGCTAGTTTTCAACCACCTCACTGTGCAGCTGTTTACTGTATACTTCATTGATTTGTCTATGAGGATGTTATGGGTGACATTGTTAAAAGTCTGTCTAACATAAATTTAAACACCCCCTGCTCTCCCCTTATCCACTGAGACAGTGATCTCATTACAGAAGGCTATCAGTTTAATCAAGCATGATTTCTTCTTTGGAGATCCTTACTGAATACTCTGTCATCTTGTCATTCATAAGTTTAGAAAAGGTTTCCAGAATAATTTCCTCCATCACCTTCCAAGGGAAAAAGGTGAGGTTCTGGCCTACAGTTCTCCAGATCTTTTATTTTTATAGACTATTCCAATATGTCTGGAAGGTATAAATTTTGCTGTCACATATGCTGTATAAATAAATAAGAAGAAAAGAGACCAAATTAATAGAACACATAATCTGCTCTAATTCTGTAGCCTGTTGCTGGCCATTATTTCATGTTTATTAGCTTCTTGTAGTTCAGAGCAAAAGATCAAGGATAATTAAACAGGATTAATTTATATAATTCATTAGCTTTTTAATCATAAAAGAAACATGAACTTTACACATTTTAAAATATTTATATAAATATTAAAAATATTTATATTTACTTATATAAAAATATACAGTGATCATGTCCACAGTATATAATATATAAAAAATTTTAATTACCAATATAGATGTGTGGAATTGTATAAATTTGCCCACAAATTTATGAAAATGCATTTAAGTATGCTTTGAACAGTACATATTCAGCGTGCAACAGAGCTTATGTACAGCTTTATGTCTTATGCTGCAACCACTTCAAGAAATTTTACATGTGTAGCTCAAGTTAAATATTTACCTAAATGATCTTAATAATGATGAAATACAGAATCAGGGCTTAAAGTTGCTCACTGAGACCTGACCTCCATCTGGCTACACCACCTCTCAGCCACAGGTACTTGCACAAATCTTGCCCTCAGGAACAGTTTAGATGAGAGTAACATAACTTGTTCCAGAAAGAATTTCAGGATGAAATCTTTTTTTCTTAACCAAGTTTTTCTTCCAGAGTAAGGCTTATTCACATAAGCACACCGCAACTCTGCCACCACAACATTGGTTTAACTGAAAACATCTTTTGCTAATAGGGCATGGCATTTCCTTGTTGCACCATATTAACTTCATTTCTTTGGATCAGGTAATTAAGGCCAATTGTCTCTTGAAAACAGAAAATTAATTCCTGACACTGTTGCACTTTCTAAGACTATCACATCCAGCTGTTGCATTTAAAAATAAAAGAAAGAGAGAAAATTGCATAAGATTCACAAAACTGTTTAAACTCTGTTTATACTCTGTATGTGCTGAATTCTTTAGGTAAATGGCAGTTTGTACATAGCACAGTACAAATAGATATAGCTAGAAGATACCAGGTGGCAGATTGTATGGTCTCTGTCTGCCCAACAATCACAACTGACTCTTCTTTTGCACTGAGTATCTGTAGGGCTGAAGAGAGTTATCTGATACTACCATCTTCCTCATTTTAGGACAGTGGAGGATGGGACAGTTCAGCAGTGGATGTGATGCCAAATGCAGCAAGTGCTTTAGAAAAGACAACCCAGAGCCCAAATATCAAATCCCTCAGGTAATGGCTTTGCTTGTGTCCTGAAAACGGGCAAGTTAGAAGTGTTCAGAAAACAAACATGCAAACAATCACTTCTAAGCTTTGTGGGGATATGTCACAGGGCTTTTTCCTCCTTTTCTTTCTAAAATGTAGGAAGGGAGAGTGCCTTGGCTTGTGTGACTGTTCAGAAGAGCAGCAGTTTATGTCAGGATATGCGTGTCTGTGCTCCTATGCCCCTATCAGGGGGAGCAGGGCATGAACAGGGAGCTCGTGCCTCCAGAGGACTCAGCTCATGCACCAATAATCAGAGATATTTGTGACCAATGTGGAAAGAAAAAATACAAATGTATTTGTTCACATGCATATGTATCAATAGTCAGTAGCCATCAACAATAAAGGCAATGGAAGAAAAAGGAGAACAAATTTCTATGTTATTTGATAAAGAAAACATAATTGAATTAATCCTTTCTTGAAAGTAACTCAAGGTTGTCTCTTAGAAGTCATCAAGAAACAACTCAACTATGAAACAAAACTAAAAATCTTTATCTAGTCTCTGCCACAATGTATTGCACAAACAATTTAAATGTAGGGACTGTCTCTGGAAGGAAACCCAGCAAGGTTCTCCCAAGTTGTTTTTTTTTTTTCCTGCCATGCTTTTGGCTTTTATTTTGAAGACTGAAGATGTTTGGCTCCACTCTGAGGACAGTTAGAGCAGCTTCAGGGTGGTAGTGTAGCTACTCTGTTAGTATGAGAGAGTAAAAGCACTAGATAACAAAGTGTTGGTTTGAGGTAAATGTCAGAGCAAGGAAAAAGGAAATTAATATAGGAGAAATTATATAATTTTAATAAACTATCACAGTAGTTTAAATACCTGGTTTACATCTCAGTTTCCTTCCCTTTTCTCCTCCATGACCTCAGTCCTTATCACACTGGCTTTATCTGCCGGTGCCCATAGTGACTCAAAGACTTCCAGAAGACTTTGCAAAACACTAACCTCATTTAGCCGATACAAATGCCCAGCATTGTTCCAGGGATGGAACAGGCCTGCTGATGCAAAAGTGCTCTGTTTATTTCAGGAAACTCGTTGTTTCAATAAGCAACTTTCTTGTCTGGCCATTCTGCTCCTTGTTTCAGGATGTCAGTCAGTGTCAAAGAATTGGCAGTGCTGGGAAGATAAAACAGCTTATAGTCTCACTGAGTTACACTGCAGATTCACAAAACTATTAATGTTCCCAGCCAGGCCAAGCAACAAACAGAAACTAATTAAGAGTAGCTTATCCATGCAGCAGTATTTAAAATCCCACCCAGTTCTCTCTAAGGCAAAAAATCCCTTCATTCCCAGTCTGAGTAACAAGCCACTCATGTCAAAATGTAAGTTGATATGTTCTTTTAGATCATAAAGAGGTCATTAAAAAACATATATTTATCATAGTCATTCAGAATCCCAGAAGGACACACTGTGTATATAGTCAATCTAAATAAAGGACAGTCCCCAAAGCTCCAAGCCAGACTCCAACTGTAACACAAACAGATTTCCAAAGCAACTTCTGGGTTTTTTTTCATTTTCTTTGGTGTCTAAATGTGAATTGACCCATTTGGATAGCTCTGATTAAGAAAAAAAATAACTGTTTTAAAAGATCTGTCCTTGCTGTATATCCTTTCTAGCAAGGACAGTGACTGGACACAATATTTGCTTTCGCAAATAATAGTCTTGTGTTTCTGCATGACCTACTGAGCATGATCAGAGTGCTTAAATGCATCTCTGGGATTTAGACATGAAGTTATAACCTCATATTGTTAATTTCCATTTTTCTGTTTTCATTATGGGGTTGATATTTCTGCATGGTCTCAAGTAAGCCACAGCAAAGGTGGACTTTGATTTAGATATTTATTGAGGTGGGTATTGGTCTTTTCTCTCAAGTAACTAGTGATAAGACAGGAGGAAATGGCCTCAGGTTGTGCCAGGGAACATTTAGATGGGATATTAGGAAACATTTCTTTACAGAAAGAGAGACCAAGCATTGGAACAGACTGTCCAGGGAAGTGGTTGAGTCACTATCCCTGGAAGTGTTCAAAAAACATGTAGACATGGCATTTCAGGACATGGTTTAATCGGCATGGTGATGTTGGGTTAACAGTTGGACTTGATGATCTTAGAGGTCTTTTCCAACTTTAATGATTCTATGATTCTATATTGTTTAGAACATATATAGATGTATATTATATAAAACGTTTGTCCACGTCAGTTATATAAAACATATATGAGTGTGTACATATATATGTATATTTTATTTCCAGTCCTGAAATCAAAACTCCTATGCTACTAAGCTCTTCTACTCTCTGACAGTGACATCATGCTTTTGCAAGCTAAAGTCTATCACTTAGGAGTGCAAAGACATTCACCATTTCATCCCAGTACATCCATGCCAACAAAAACTCCCCTGTACCTACAATCGCTTCCTCTCATCCAAACCATGCCATTTTAGCAGTACAGCAAATGTATTTATGGAGATGATAAAGTACATCAAAGAACAAATTTTGCTAATATAAGCCATGTCTCCAGCAAGAGGCTTTGCTGGCAGAGTAAGATGCTGCAGCAGTAACCGGCATCGGCTGCAGCCAGCTGCTGAGCAAGAGCATCTCATGCCATAGCCTCTGCAGCAGAGCTGACTGCTTTCTGCCTGCAGCTATAAAGAACTCCAAGGTCTTCTCAAACAGGCTGTTGATTTCAGCAGTGCCAAATGCTAACAACCTCCCACTGTGGTTGCAATCGAAGCAATGAAACCTGCAGTTTGAAGGATTGTCTTCTCAGAAGAGCAGTAGCAAAAGAAAGAAGAGTAAAAGAAAAACTAGAACCTCCTCAAGGGCTTCTGTGACCTTCTTAATGTGTAGGTAATGATTTTCAGGCCATACTGAGAACATGGGAAAGAGCGACGGGCATTCTGTAGGTTTCAAATATATCACTAACTCAGTGTAATAAGAAGTGATATAAAGTACCTTTGACATTTGGTTGGTTTTCCCAGATCTTCTGGAATCTATTTTATATCCACTGCAATCTCCATGTGGGCTCTCACTTAGTGTTCCTTCACTCCCAACAGTCAAGTTTCTCTAATGAAAGATTTTGTTAAAAAGAGGACAATTAGTTTGGGAGGTTTTTTCCCTTGCGATACCACTAGCTGTCCCAAGTACAAATGGGAAATCCTCCATGCTCTGCTCTGTCCAAATATAAGAACAATAGCAGAAATTTGTTGCTCAAAGAAGGGCAACAAAGCTGGTGAAGGGTCTGGAACACATGTCTTAAGAGGAACAGTCAAGGGAACTGGAGTTGTTTAGCCTGAAGAAAAGGAGAGTCAGGGGAGACCTTGTTGCTCTCTACAGCTGCCTGAAAGGAGGGTGTAGCAAGGTGGCTCTCAGTCTCTTCTCTCAAGTAATAAGCAATAAGACAAGCGGAAATGGCCTCAAGTTGCACCAGGGGAGGTTTAGATTGGATATTAGGAAAAATTTCTTCACTGAAAGGGTTGTCAAGCATTGGAACAAGCTGCCCAGGGAGGTGGCTGAGTCACTGTACCTGGAGGTATTTAAAAGACATGTAGATGTGGTGCTTAGGAACATGGTTTAGGGGTCGACTTGGCAATGTTACGTTTACGGTTGGACTTGATGATCTTAAAGGTTTTTTCCAACCAAAACAATTCTATGATTCCATGAAATAGATTCAGCTTTGGGGCAAAGGACAGCAACTGCACAGCTATCCACACCTTTGGGAAAAGGACAAAATGATCAGGAAAAGACTCTTTTGGAAACAATTTCATTTTCAGTTCAATCCAAATGACTCAAATAATTGCACATAAAAGCAATTGGTCGAGCGACAAGCTGGTAATTTACAAATGAAATTATTCACTGTGTGTGAGTACCCTTTATTCCTCTGTGTAGTCTTGATATTTAAGATTTCAGATATTAAATGACCACATTTACACTTTCACACTGGCCAGTTTACTTCAATAAGACTTTGACAGTGATGTTATCACCGTGACAACCCTCATGCTGAAAAACAGGATCCTGCTTTTCTCTAGCACATATTACACACTTCAGCTGGGAGACAGGCTGAGTAAGGAAACAAATCTGTAGTTCAAGGAAACCTTCCTGTTTCTTATCTTTCATACCACTAAGTCAGAACAGGCAGTGACTCCCACTGAAGCCTGCAGAGCAACAGAAGTACATGAAGCCCAGCCAGGAATTCATACTATGTCCAACATCATGGCAGACTTTGTTCCAGCAAAGTATATCTTCTACTTTAGTAGATGGTGATTCTGAGATTTTATTTAATTAGCATGAACATATAATAGGGCAACCAATTTCAGTAAAAATATTTAATGGAAAGTTGGTAATTGGAACAAACAAATTAATCCCTTAGTAAAATGCACTCTTATAAAGTATTTTCAGTAATTACCATTATAAAAATGGCAAGGAAATCAATTCATTTACAAATATAGGCTTCTTATAACCAGCCAAAAAGGATTCAGTGGATTCACCAAAAGCCTGAATAGGCTCTATTGTTTAGAGATAATTTAAACCATCCTGTGCAGTTTCAATAATTTAAATACCACTGGAGTACAAGCAGAGAAGATATGCTTACTTGTCTCTGAGTCACATGAGAATCAGGAAACGGTTTAGGTTAGGAAGCATGCTTCACAGTTTCCAAAATATCAACATCCATTCCCATGTCTCCAATGAGCAAAGAAGCATCAAGTGCATACTTTGTCTCATTCTTTGGATCTGTTCACTCCCTGAAACCATTGCTGGGAACACACTGTGATGAGACAGAAATGGAGAAAAAATTCTTTTGTTGTTTATGCAGGGCCCTGTCCTGCAAAAAGTGTTTTGTGGAAAATCCCCTTACACTTACATGGAGTTCTTTGGACTATAAAAGTTCCTTACTTGGGCTCTGGGACCTGATGCATGGAATTTCCTTCAGAGGCATGTAGACATCCCTGAATATTATTCTTAAACCTGTGGCTCTGCCACACAGTCACTAGACACCTGCCTCGTATAATACTGAACTTATTTTCTGGGGAGGCACTTAAATGTGTGCTCAGAATTAAGCATAATCTCAACTGACATCTGAAGTCACAGTAGATTTCTAGGCTTGAGTTGCAGATTAAGTGAGACAAACTCAAGCCCAAGTGATCCCCTTGAGCATTTGTTGGGTAACGTCCCTTTTTTTAAAAAAAAGCCCTGGTTTTTATTCTCATGACTGAGATTTGAAAGGGAAATCAACAGAAATTAAATGGCACAGGGTCATCTTCTGAGGGACAAGAAAGTAGGTGGAAGGATACACTGAATTCAGAAGGAAAGATTAACTTGCCAGAGAGAAGCTGGGGATTATTGTGCTCAAATGAAGTGATAATTCAGACCTCAATGCAACTATGACTCCTCAGTTCCCACAAGAGACTCCTATATTCCTCATATAATAGGCGGTTAAAGTTCTTATTTTCCATAAAATATGTCCACAATCTTCCTTAGGAAACTGTTCATTAACATCCACTAGCAAAGTAATCAGCAGAAAGCGAACAGGACATATTAGCCCCCTGCATGGAAACTGGGGAAAGGAGTACATCCTGGAGGAAGGAGGAGTTTGGAGAAGATATAGGAAATCTGTGTGCATATAGGAACAAAGCGCATCAAGGCTGCAGAACTTCAGTAAATAAGGTTTATTACTGCAACTTAAGTCTGAGACAGAGCAGAATGAAATGAGAGATTTGTTTGTGCTTAAAACAGGAAAGAAATCTTTACTACGCTCCTATCTAATGAAAGGTTGCAGGAGACAGGACACCTAATACATTTCACTGGAGAGACTAGGGGAGCCAGCAGATCTAGCCCTAGGAAAAATACAACATGCAAAGGCACGTAAACCAAAATAAACTAAGGAGCATAATGTTGACAGCAATCAGTAAAGAGCCACACACAGCAAGCAATACAGGTGGAAAGATAGAGTGATACCTACTGAGAATTCAGATAACATCAAGGACTCTGCAAGCAGAAGAGTGAAAGTATGAGAAAACATTGCACAGACTAAGGGGATCAACTGGACTTTGCAGTTAGCCTGTTGTGTATCAACTAAGACACTAATCATGTGGCAACTGGAGATCATGGAATTCAGCTATGAAAAACCCTGACCAGGTTCCAACAAGTGAATGGCAGGCTAAAGGCTGATGAACTGGAGTCCACCAGGACTGAGGTCACCAGGACTCAACATTGAAGGAATTCTGAAAGACACAAGCAATTGGGAAATGCCTGGATGAGAAAGTGGGAAAAAAAATCTAGCAACCAACAAGAGCAGCCAACTATATGGACTTTGTGCACATTTATCAAAAGTGCAGGCTCCTTGAGGCAGTTAAAGTAAAAGGAAGAAATATGGAGAAAGTAATTTGGAAGAGTAAAACTAAAAGTAGAGAATTTGTAATGAAACACCCCAGCCTTACAGAATGAACATGTGATGCTTCAGAACAAGTTGTAGGCTCAGTGGCTACATAATGTCAGACTACAACATCTGCTAGCATAGCTCCAACAGAGAAAGGAGGTATGCTCAGAAAGATACTGGGATAAGGATATCAGTTATGATATTTAGAATAGAGAGATTCTCTCTACTCACTTTTGAGTGAGTGGCGTAAGTTTTATAAAGTACTGTGTGAAAGTCTGCAACAAGTAACTGCAAGCAAATGCATTTTATGCCAACTTTCCAGCCAGGAGAGGAAGAGCCTTACCAGTAAGGCTCTTTCCAGGACATTGCTCTACAGATTGTAACAGTTCAAAGTCTGAGCCTGGACATCTTACAAGAAAACCAACCCTGAGACATCATATTTTACCCCACATAAATGGTGTCAGGATGTATGTGTAAAGCAAAACTTCAATTCAAGGTGGCTTGGCAGTAATCTCATCAAATTTAAGATCTGACATCATAAAATGGAGGGATGTGTCTACTCGGTAGCCCTGAATACTGAGCTTAAAGCAAATCACATACATATCATGTGCAACAGCAAGGAGGTTTTACAGTAAAAGAAAAGATTTGACAACTTTCTGAAATCCCAAATGGATATTGTGAGAAAAGATCAGAACTGGTATACCCTGCCTATATGTCAGGAAGTGATATTACTACAGTGGATTACAATTCCGGTTTGGAAAAGTGGTTGCTGTACCTGGCAGCACACAGGTATCAGCTGTGGCCAGGATACTGAGAGCAAGTTTTGTAACAGCAAGATGCCACAGAACAACACAGTAAAATTAAACCCACTAGTGTCAAATGGGAATTTCAGCACAAAACAGGGCTAACAGTAAAGCAATTGGAAAGAGACCATAGTAAAAAATCTGACTGCAAAGACAAAACAAATGAACACACAAAAAAATCATGTTTTGTATTGTTATGCACTCTCCCAAGTACCCGACTGAGGTTTCAAAGAGCAGTGACCAACAGCATATAACAAAAGTTAGGGTAATGTAGGATATTCAAGTCTGAGGTCAACACACATGCTGTGTTTCTAAATCCAGTCTCATATAGCTACAAAGCAATGGTAAGGTGCAGCTGGCGTGTGTAATTCAAGGTTCCTTCAGATTTAATTGAGGTAAACTTGAACACAACAGCTAAACAATCAGAAAGATAGAGAGAGGCAGGATCAGATCCAGAGAGACTGATGCAGAGATGCTGTTGTCAAAGGAAATAAAGTCCACCGGAGCAAAAGATACTTTTTTGTTGGCCAGTCATCCTCCAACAGAACAAAAACAGAGAAAAGATGGGATCCAGTTCTACATCAGGAGTAATAACAGAAGCAAGATGTAAGAAAGAGTTTCAAAAGCAAAAAAAAACCCCAAGCAACAGTTAAAGGACCAAGTGGAGTAAGTGGCATCCTGATAAGCACCACTTATGTGTACACGTGCTCTCACACCAACGGTTCCTGGGGCACTGCAGGGCCTGAAAAGCCTATGAAAAATTTAGGGAAAAAGGAAGTTGGAGGAGGGAATGATAAAATAATACTCACAAAAAAATGAACTGGGAAAATTAGAATAGATGAGAAGTCATTTTTTGTTCAAAAATAGTAAAGCTTTTAAAGTCATAGAAATGGCAGAAAAGTTACAGAATGAGTCATTTTTCTTCTTAAAAAGCAAATGTTATGAACAACACAATTTTCATGAAAAACATGTGTCTTTTTGATTACTTCTGCTGTTCAAATTCTGCAGAAGCTTTACATGAAACCATACCAGCAGCATTATTTTTGTCACTGATGTTTCCAGAGCCTCAGAGAATCATTTACAGTGTCAAAGCAACATAAGTACTGGTCTTTCCCCATTTTTCCCATCCTACAGCGACCTAAAAAACAGGAGGCAACAGTTGGCGTTAGTACTTTGATGTTATTAAGTCACAGAGGCATTAAAACCTCATGGAGAAAAGCCCACAATCTTCAGCATTGTGTATTTGTGTCCCCTCCATCCCCACCTACCTCAAATCCCACTCTCCTACAAGAAGAAAGGAAACCTTTTGGCTTGCTTTCTGTACACCAAGACCTGCAGTAGCTCTGTTTCTTGTATGTAGGAATCGCACTCCAGAGCACCTTCATTCTGTTACACTATGCTATAGGGAGCTCACAAAAAAGGAGAGGAGGGCTTTAATAGACTGCTTTAAACTGCCTTAAAAGACTCTTTGGTAACTAGCCCTAAGGGCTCTGGTGGCTTGGGGGCCTTCAAGACAGGCTCCAGGGCTTGCTGAGACACTAGGAAGCTCCTGCCAGGTGACCTTGTCCAGTGATGGCTTCAATACCAGATGAGGAAACGTGGCAGGGAACACATCAAGATTGAAGCTATCTGAAGGAACACCTTCAAATCATCAGCTCTAAAAGCCATCATATTTCTTAGAGTGTGCAAAGAAGAGATATGCACAAAGAAAATTTACAAGCACAGGAAAGTAAACCGGAATGGAACTTCAAAGGCCGTTTAGACAATCCCCTCGTTTGGATGCCAAGACTCTCTTTTGCCAAGACTATCCCTAACAGATGTTTTTCATGAAATCTGCATGAGAAGATTTCACTGGCTCCCTCAGTAGCATGCTGCAATGCTTAACTGTGCTTATAAAAAATATTTTCCTAAAATCTCACCTGAATCTTCTTTGCTGAAAGGTCAATTTCTTCTTGTCTAGCTCCCAAATGTTCACAGGACAATTTATCACTGGTCTCTTCATAATAACATTATACATATCACAGAACTGTTATCATGTCAGCTGTAGTCTCTGCTCCTCTAGACTAAACAAACTCTATCATTTAAACCTTCTTTCAGAGGTCATTTTTTTTTTTCAAGACTCTTGTCATCCTTTCTCCCCTTCTCTGAGTAATCTACAATTTGTCCATAGCTTCATAGAAGTGTGGGTTTGGAAATTGTATATAGAGCTTCAGCTGAGACATGACTACTGCGAAAAAGAGTGAAAAAATTACCTTCTGTGTCTTATATACAATACTTAGGTTAATACATGCTGGAATTAAATATAATGATATTCTGATTAAAAAAAAAAAAAAAGCATTGATCAATTAACTATACATCTAAGCACCAGTCTGTCTATGTACACAAATTGTTTGCATGTGGAAAACAATATTCCCATGTGCAAGGACTTCTGTATTGTAAAGCTTCATTCTTTTCAGTTATACTTCACATAGGCCAAGATTTCTCAGAAGTACCTGCCAAAAGCTGGACTTCTAAACCATGTTTGGTTGCTGAAGTAATTGACTTTGATCTTTGCACACTGTTGAGATGCAGTAGCACCTAGCTCTGCAATCTCATGATCTCTGCAGGCCTTAAGCACAGTCTTTGAATCTTAATTTTAAGCACCTTCTTATTTTTAAGGGCTGAAAGCAAAAGCACTACTCTTTGACATCTGGTTTATCATATCCTAAACTCTACAGAACTGGCCGACAGAGTCATTTTCTTTTCCAGTTCCCATACAGAAAGCTGGGGAGCAGGTGGTCAGTTCCTGGCATCTCTCAGCACCAGGTCTTGTAATGGTTTACTTTAAAAGAGGGTCAAATTTAAAGACATCTCAATAAAGAAAAACAAATTTCTCTTAGAAGTCCGTCAAAGTTAATGTTTGGGAATTCTGAAAATAAGTCATCGTCTTGGGAGGGACTGGAGTTAAGTTAATGATCGTGGCTAATCTATTTGAGTCAAGGCCCTTCCACTACTCCTAGGCTTAAACAGATGTTGTTCAAGTGTTTGCTGGAATCCTCTTTTATCTTCCGTCTGCAAAGTAATAAATCTTCTGATATGGCCTTATAACACTCCAGGAAAAGAAGATCTGAGAATTAAGACTCCCTAAAACTTACACAGGGGATTTTTTCAGAGCTGAAAAATTATAGATTTTCTTCTTATGTGATGTGACCACAGCCTGCCAGTAAATCTTGCTATTCTGCATGGAAACATCCAGGTGGCTTGAACAGCTGGGGAGGAAATATCAGATTGTCTGGCATGCAGCACTTACAGTGACTCCTGCTCTCTGCTAACATACTGTACTTCTTCTAGGGTTTCCTATCTCAGCTGTAATGACTTCTAAAGATATGAACAGTATCAGCAGACCACACTCTGTGTCCCTTCCTCATCCTCCAGTCCCACAAACAGTGACACAACCAGTGACAACAAACCGATGGATATTCAGCTGGGGTGAATGATCAGTGCTCTCATGATGACCCACTTCTCTGGCACCACCAATACAAGTTTACGAAATCTGTTAGCAGAAGTTTGGATTCCATGAACACTGCAGGTTTGGGAGTTGCAGACTCTGTGGCTCCTGAAACTACTCTGTAAAAATAGAGAGCGACAAACTCTTTTCAGAAAAATGGAATTATAATTCAGTTCTGAAAACCTGACATTAAGGTTGCTGTATTGAAAATTTCAGATCACAAAGCCTTAATTAGTATTTGTAAAGTAATAATTGGTGAGTAGATAAGTCACAAAGGGAGTTCCTCACCTTCACATACCTCTGGCAGGAGGAATTCTCAATAACTGCCTTTGCTGGAAAAAAACTGGCAGATTGCACATTGGCCTTTCATATTCAGTAGCAACAAGAACACTTCCCTCAGCCTGATAGTCTTCCATGGCACAATCATTTTGAAATAAAAAAGTTTCCAATCCATCACAGTATTCTTGGATATGGTCATTTACCAGTAACGTGCAGGTCTGGTATTGAATACTTATTTGGTAACATTCTGATCTAAACTCTTGCCTTTCTTTACTTGAGTATTTTATTGTTGGCAAATGGTTAAAAACATATGTCCCGAGGAAGTTCTCCTACTACTATTCGTTTTCCTTTTCTCTTGTTTGGAAGTGGGACTGTCCTGGAGAAAACCATCAATTGCAGACAAGCCTTCAGCTTTCTGCTCAGTCCTCTATACGGATTTTGACAGAGATGTTATTTACATGCAAGTTGATGTATTTGCTTCATCAAATGTAGAGTGCAGTGACAGAGAATGTACTGTCATAAAGTGCAAGATGGAAGGCAAAAATTTGCACCTGTATTTTCTAGAGAAGTATTACTGATTTTAGCAGCTTTACCTCAGTAATGTCAAGGTTAAACCTGGATCTTTTTTATATTCACATTCTGAACAATTCAGTCAACTAAACATGTTGTTTTATATAGACACAGATTTCCTATCTGACCTCCAGCTGCTAGTCCAGAAGGACATTGAGTGTCCAGAGGGTCTACTGTCATATCCACCAATCACATCCGCATGTCAAGATATCCCAGGGTGTTTCAGATTAGAGTAAATGCCTATGTTGAGGCAACTAAACCTCATTCCTGGTATCCAATAGGTAGTCCCTAGTTACAGATGGATGGTTACGCACATCTTTATCTGTTTGCACTCACGTACATATGCACCACTTTACAAGACTGCACAAACTCCACTGCAACTGACACTGCTCTGAGCCATTACAGGAGCTTCCAGACTGCTCAACTGTTTGGGATTTAATCTGTCCATTAAGTCAGTTTTTTCATAGTTTTTCCTTTGTGTTGCCATGACACAATGAGGAATCCCATCCTCTTGCTTTTTTTTTTTTTTTGTGAGATGGCATACAGGTAAACAGAACACTTCATTTGGCAGTGCTGAACATTTTCTATAAGCACAAACATAGAGAGAGGCACCCAAATAGAGCGGATCAAAGTGGCAAATACTCATCTTCCAAACAGATGGACACTGTTTATCCCACACAGTACTCAGGAACTGTGTGTTGTGTGTGAACACACGTGCAACAGCATGGAGCAAACACTTGTTTATTCCTGTTTCAAGAAGTGTCTCTTCTGAGTACATATGTAAATCTGTTTTCAAAGATATGCAAGTGATCACACTGTCAGAACGAGAAAATTCAGAACTCATTCCAACTAGTCTAGAAGCCTGGAAAAAAGGAAACCAGCAGATGTAGCTTACCTTGTGATTACTTTTTCCACTTTACCCTTGTCCCATTGTTTTTCTCTTGTGCATTTTTTTTTTCAATCTTTATCACCTAACAAAAGGCAGTAAATGAATTATTCAGAAAAAATAAAAGTCTTTAGAAATTTCAGGGAATAAAATTCTAAGTCCCATAACTCCTCACCTTCTTCTGAACTGTATTAACTTTCCAATTTGATGGGCTCCAGCTGGGAGCTTGTTTGAACTTGAATAAAGGGGAAGGATTTTACCATCTTGGTGCAATTCAGTCACAGTTCTCCACTAAAGATAAGTCTTCCCAGTCCCATCACTGAAGGGGCTTTCCATGCAATTTTTTTCCAATACAAGGAATTCCTTTGACTCTAGCCTTAAGGGTCTCTTTCTCAAGGTTATTTATTGCACACCCTGTGGGAGCTTCCAAACATTAGCTGCTTAAACTTGGCAGAGGAGAACTGGTAGATTTTCCCTCTCCCTATGGAAATTTCTATCGCATGAGACAATATAGTTGCAGAAGTCCCTCTCCTGGGAATCTCTATCTCAGAGGAAATATGGGACAGCTGTGATTTGGCATGTGGTTTCCTTCTTTTTCTGGACTTTATTCATGGTTTATAAAACTTCTAACAGCACAGTTGCTCCTAAATAGAAGAGGAGGAGACTGAAACCCTACTCTTGCAAGTGTACCTTGCAGGATTCCATGAGTGCAAACAGTGATCGTTACTTTGATGCCACTTGAATCTGGTCATCTTCCACGTCTTCTAGGATACTGGTGACGTTTTCTGACTGACTTCAAGTATCAGTATTGTCACAAAAGTTCAGTGGCCCAAAGAAATTTTTCTTCAAGCATGCAGGAGAGGAAACTTAGCCTGGGATCATACGCTTTGGGGAGCTGGTAGCCATTTTAATTACATTGTCCTCAGTAGGTGCTTTCAAAGGTTTAATGCCTCCTCTAAAAGATTAACAGCCACAAAGCAGCCTACATAGGAATAACCCTCTGCTCTAATTTTCAGTACTTCCAAATGAAGCATTGGAATGTATCTAGTTTGTCAGGAAGAGTCATAATTTCTAACTAGAAAATGATTACTCCACAAATTAAATGCTGAAGTTTCCAGCAATTTTCTTGACAGTTCTAGTTTTGTCACCTCTGTCGATTTGACACCACACGAACATAAGCAATTAGTTGCAGTCATGCATTTTAAGAGGCACCACATGCTGTATATCTCAATGTGTCATGAATCTGGCTTCTAATTAATGTTAACAAATAATACCAGTTATAGTACATGGATATTAATTGGAATAGTATTTAAGTTAGTAACATGAATACATATATAGTAACATGAATACATATATATACATACACACACATATATATATATGTACATATATACATATATATACACATATATATGTATATGAATATATATACATGTATATGTACATATATACATATATATAAACACACACATATATATACGCACATATATATATGTATATACATATATATGCATCATTAATATGAATATATATGTATATGAATATAAAGAGCTGGGGCTGTTCAGCCTGGAAAAGAGAAGGCTTAGGGGAGATCTTATAGTGGCCTTCCAATACCTGAAGGGGGCCTATAAGAAAGCCGGGGAAGAACTTTTTGTTAGGGCAGTTAATGACAGAACTAGGGGGAATGGCTTTAAACTGAAAGAGGGTAGGTTTAGATTAGATATTAGGAAGAAGTTCTTTAGTGTGAGGGTGGTGAGACACTGGAACAGGTTGCCCAAAGAGGTTGTAGATGCCCCCTCCCTGGAAGTGTTTAAGACCAGGGTGGATGAGGCTTTGAGTAACCTGATCTAGTGTAAGGTGTCCCTGCTCATGGCAGGGGGGTTGTAACTAGATGATCTTTAAGGTCCCTTCCAACCCAAACCATTCTATGATTCTATGATTCTAATAGCTTATGTGTGCATATATATATATATATATGGATGCCTGCAACTTATTTCTCCACTTCTGTAGTACATGGTGCATGAAAGAAGTGGCAGATAGATTATTATACATGATCCACATTCTATAAGTCTCTGGATGAATGGCAGTAGGTGGCTCTAAGGGGCATAGATCTCCATTATATCCAGTTGCTTAACTTTAAGAAGATGATCGAGCACGAAGATAAGGCTTTTAGATTGCACTTATCAGTTCCCTTCAGATTTATTTCTGACATTTAAAGTAGAAAGTTCAATCAATTTGAATTCTTCTCAACTTCATGACAGTACATACGCCTAAAGTCAAAACCAGCTGATTTAATTCTTTGTGCTTGACTTCTTAGATCTCTCTGGGACTCAGAAATAACAGAGCTTACAATTATAACAATTATAAGATACTATGCACCTGAAAAAAATAAAAATAGGTTATTAATTTAGGAATTAAAGTAACATTTGTACTTGTACTTCTTGGCTTAACTACTGTAGTATATGGAATAAAATACAGATTACCAGTTACAGATTATGAGAGATATTTTCTGTTCATATTGAGCACTTATTTACGCATTCAATCAGCAGATTTTAAAGAGCAACTCCTGAATAGTATACTGATTATGGTATTTAAAAAAAATTTTGAAAACTCGCATTCTGTCAGTGATCTACATAAAAAGTTGCTTTCATGAAAAAATACTTCAAACAAAAAAGTGTTTAGCAGAAAGCATTTAAAGCAACTCCAGAGTTCTCAGCTGTTAAAAGGTAAATCAGATTAGTTGCTCCATTAAAGTTTGTAACTGAAAAGCAAAACTGGCAGACTGTACTTCTACAACTACAGATGAATAACAGCTATGCAGCCAGAAACAATGTGATTCTGTACATCTTGATCATAAATATGGATGTACCTATAATGACCTATTCTCAAATGAACACTTAAACCTCTTGTATCAGTTTGTTTAGCTGCACATAAAAGACTGGTACACTGCACAAAGACATCATAACACTATAAAATATGTAACACTGCAGCCTCTAGGAAGCTGTCATCACTTTAATTGCACGTTTAGGAAAACATTTTTCAAAAAGTGCCACATTTTGCAATGTTTCAGTATAGCTCTTATAAACCCGAGAGCCGTACAGTTCATCCCACAAGTGTTGCCAGTAAGGTTGGCTGAACATTTTATGCTTCCTGGACAAGACGATGCAGACAGAGGTCCTGCTGTGATGCAGGAGGGAGGTCCTACTTGAGAGGTGCTGAGTGCCTCCACTCCCAATAAATTGCAGTCCTATTGGAGGTAAAAGGACCAGATCTGCTCGCCCTGATGTGAATTTAAGGGGGATTATGAAAATCACATGCAGCCAGAAGTTGAGAGCACAAACTGATACTTACCAATGGTGATTTATCTGCTGTTAACTTATGACTGGCTGGTCAGCACTGCAAGCACAAGCTGAAGGAGGCAGATATATCAATAGCTTTGAGCTGGTGTGGATCAGTTTATTTCCCTTGAATGGAGCCACGTTGGAGATGCACCAGAGAAGAATCTACTTTTCTGAGCATCAATAAATATTTCCCCAGCTACATCCATGTGCAATACTCTATCTAGAAGTGTTACTCCTTTCTTATATTAAAGCTATGTTAGATATATTCACTTTCTCAGACATCTCCAAAATTATCTGCTTTTACCATTTGTTGTGTCTGCATAGGGCACATGCTTTTCATTAGTTTCAGTATTACTGTTAGTCTGTCGTTGTCCTTTGCTAAATAGCTTCCAACATGCTACTGAGCCCAGTTTGTGACTCCAGCCATCTAGGATATGACAAATGCTTCATGGGATAATTGAGAAGCTTTTCTTCTAAACCCAGATTCCACTTTCTTTGCACCCTTTGGAGTTGTCTCATGTGCAAGCCCAGATAGCTTCTTTCTATCACATGGCATCTTAAAGTGAGTACTATGAGCCATGGAAACGTGTGCCTGGTTTTCTGGGAAAACTGTGGATGGATAGGACCTCAGCCTCTGCACAGACTTTTGGTGGCTTTTGGGCTGACTATACGTCCTGGTGTGTCTGGGGCTACTTGGGTTTCCAGATCACAATGATCTTACACAGCAGCTAATATCGGGTGCCTAATTTTCAATGTCAGACGTACAAGGTTCAGAAGCACTGAGCCAAAGGCTATTTTTTCTTTTCAAATACAGCAGTGAGCTTGGAGTTCCCAGAGTGAGGAGCTTCAGAAAGGCTCAGTTTACAAGGTAAGTTATACTCAGCATTTCTGGAAAATTGCCACCCTGGCAAAAGCAGAAAGCCCAAGACAACAAGGTACATTGTCCCTTCTCAGCTAGCATTTCTAGCTCAGTGACTGTGCTTTCACATAAGTAACACGGAATAAACTTTAGCCTTACCTGTATGAGAAAATAGCAGCCAGCTGCACAAAGAGGAAAATAAAGTGCAGCAGTGCCCAGCTATTCATGAACAGGGCTCAGTGTACCCAGAAAGATGTCCTGAAGCAGCAGGTGTCTGTGTGGGTTGACTCTAGGGCTTTGTGGCTCAGAGAGCTATTTAAGGCATCATTGTTGTTACAAAGCAGAGAAGCTGCTGAAGCTACCAACACAAATATATCATTGCCTACAAAATTCATTCCACTTCACTTTCATGAAGAGCAGATTTTCCCTCTCAATTACTACCTGACAATAATGATTGCCTATGGTCCTGTCCACCAAATGACAGGAAGATAGTACTCTGAATGGAAAAAAAACAGCAGGTTTCTCTAATGCTTAACAGCCTGATGTGCCTTGTTGTTATCAACCTGGAAACACCAAAAGGATCAGATGCTGGTTATGCATACTTATGCACTTTAAACATCCCCAGTCTTTAGGATTAGATCGTATCAGTCAGGCGTGGCCTTGGCCAACTAGCTGGGCACAAACACATCCCTAACAGTGGGCTTGACTTATTGATTTACCAATTAGCCTTATATATTGAGAAGTACCTGCTTCCTGACTCATTGCTGCCTTTTTAGGTCCTGCAGAGACAACATGTGTATGCATAGAGCACCTTCTCTGCTCCTTTCTGTTTGGCAATTGAGCAGAATTTACAAAAGGAAGAGAAGATCTGTCACCACTGAGATAAATGTTAATGTACAGAAAGTTGCGAGTACAATTTTGTTATTATTTTCTCATTTCCTGTCTCTTCACTGTGGAAAACTGGTGTTCAGTGGTTCCATTTGTTTTTTTAACTTCCATAAGCAAGGTCTTCAAAAGATACACAACTTAAATGTTGCAGAAGGTGAGAAACACTAGCAGACCTATTCATTGTGAACTTCTTAAGGCTAACCAAAGTTTCTCAAGATTCAGAATTTCAGGTATTTTTTCTCAATTGTACTAAATTTCAAGGTTAAAAATGTGCCTTTTCCCACTTAACATTTTCTTATATATAGTTTTAAATCAATGTCTCTAGTAACTGTTCTTTTTTCTCACAGCCTCATTAAATGATCAACTTCACTTCCATTCTTTAATTCTACCTAGGTAAAATAAAGTAAAAACCTCCATAAGATAGTTAAAACACTGGCAAACCTAAACAACTCCTGGTTTAGAGACTTGAACTAGATAGATGGGTATCTTTTTGAATCACCACATCCAGGAGAGGATAGTTGTCTTCTAAGAATGTGCATCTTGTTAGCTCATGTCTGAACCTCAGAAAAATGCAAGAAATATGTATAAAGTTGACTAGAAATCATAGTTCTTTATTTTACACATTGCAATGAGGATTGCAATGATCCTGTGCCTTCCACAATGATCCTGTGCCTTCCAAACTGAGATGTACATGTGGCAGTTAAATCTGATGTCTTTTGAGATGCAATTGTAGCATTACAGGAAATCCTCACTGCCAGATTCTTACAAACTAGAAACGTCAGCTAGTACTGGAACTGATGACTTCTTTGGGGACATACTGTTCCACTTGCTCAAGGGAATCTCCAGGCAAATAATGTAACTATGCCCCAGAGTGCAAAGAAATTGATGTTACCCCTTCCAGATATCAAAGAAAGAACCAGCATGATCCTCACTGTACCAATAAGCTGAACGTGAAGGTATGAAAGTCAATTGCCTCAGTGAGACACTGAACAGGCAGATGTTTGCAGTCAGCCGAAGTAGGTTTTTGGTGGGTTTTTTTGTTTGTTTGTTTTTTTCTGGCAGTGAATGTGAGGTAGCAGAGACACCACAAAAAAGATAGCAAGTTCATTCCTGAACGTGCAGTAACAGATGTAAAAAGCCCCGGGACATGCTGAGTTCATCCCACCAGTACATTTTATACTACATAAATATCAGTCTTTTAGAAATTATGCAGATGTTAAGGCGGGGGGGGGAGGATATCAACAGCCAGAGGCAGCTTGTCAGCAGAGCTCAAAGTAACTGCCTTTCATCTCCTTCCCACTTAACAACACCTTATTAAGCAGTTAAACTCACTTCCACCAGTGCAACTGCAGCATCCAGCACAGATAGACTAGGAGCTTCAGCAGCTGCTCTGTGGAGACACCCAGATCTAACTAGCACTAAAACAAACTGCCAACATGATCTTTAAAAAGTTCACTCTACCTAGGTGCCAAAATTGAGAAAACATACCTGGGCATTTTACCAGAAAAGCTTGTTTTGCTCTGATAAATGATTTAAATATGGTCAAAGCAGAAATCTTTTGATGGCATATGACTCTACTGGATACAACACCAGCGTGGGCACCCACCTACAACCCATTCCAGGTAGCTGGTATGCCCTTTTGAAAGACAGATGATGTGAGCGTGTGTCCTGATTTTTAGCTGAAACAGAGCTGGGTTTCCACCAGGACAGTGTGATACAAGTTCTCAGACATCAGGATGGGGTCTCACAAATACTGGGGGAATGACCTCAACTATGAATTTTATCTCTCCACTAAAATGAACTATGCTTTATTTGGCTTATATTCATCCATACAGTTTGGTTTAACACCATGGCACCACTCTGTACCAGGATACAATCTTTATCGTTCAGGTCCTTTGCCTTCCTTTGCAAAGCTCGACTCGTATTGACCGAAAAGATGTGAACTTCAGTGCAGGTATCACAAACATTTTGATTCCAGGAACTCAGCAATCTGGTAAAACCATCACAGATGTATTACTACCATGTGTAAGAGGAAATAAAAACTATAGAATAAGGTACAAATGAGATGGTATAAGGTATCTGAAATGCCACCAGAATGGTTACAAAATATAATTTAAGAGGAAAACACTATTCACTAAAAGGTAGATCAGATCCAAAAATACTCTCAAAGCATGTGACTTCAAAGAAGGTTTGAAGGCTCAAATTAGATGCATTAGCACCCAAGACACTTGGAAACTGGACTCCTAAATCACTCTGACATTTGAAAAATATCACTCCAAGAATATTAGTAGAGCTGTTGCAAAGCATCTTTTGTGCAACTGAAGCTAAAACCAACACTTCAAGAGTAACGTAGAAAGAAAGAACATTAAAATATCAAATATGAAATGAGAAAATGTAGTTTACAGTACCTAATCACAAAATGGTTACATCATAACTACAGTACTTTGTGTTTCATTTAAAGAGCTAACACCCTGAGAAGGCGCGTTAGGGGAAAACTGTTAGAACTGGTTGCTGAAAGAGCCAGTTGCTTTGAAGCCCCACCTCAGAACTAGCTGGGGGGTTTCTCTGGGTTACAGAAAGTCTGTGGATTGCATTGTCTTGTTTTGGGTCTACAGCAATTCCAATAACCAGGGAACTGGGAAGCACTGAGTATTCAACATCATAAAATCAGATCACCCAACAACACTAATAAGAATAACCTCACTTGCATGCTTAAAATTAAGCATGTGTGTGTTTGTAGGACTGAGGCCAAAGGTTGCAACAGCAACCAAGGGAATACCTGCCCAGCCTCTTCAAGGCAAGGATATTTTGTTTGTAAAAGGATATTTTAACCTTCAGAGGCCATGGACTATGTAGTGGTAATGTGACCTTTAACTTCTCCAGATCAAATGTTTATACAGGTGTTCTCATTTCCTGAAAGAGGAGCAGAGGTTTGAATATTATACAGACACTATTAATTTAAATATTTTTCTCAGTTGCTGTTTCATGCCATTGAAAATAAATATATTTACCATTTTTACTCAGATCCACCCACGTAGCATAACATTTTGAAAATGCCTATGGTCATCTGGTGGAAGTTATCAGAGTATATATATATATATGAAGGCATTTTAGTTTCTGTCTAGCTTGAATGCTGAAGATTATAACAATGAGAAGTTTCACAGGAAAAGGTTCTGAAATTTCCTCTGAGTGTTATGAAGTAATCCTAGTGCTGTAGTGTCTGCACATCAAGTGGAAGAAGACCAGAGGTCCTGGGGCTGGGATTCCTGTGGTTCCTACATCAGTTCTGAGACTTAACACCAAGGGTTTTTCCATGTCCCATTTTGGTGGCAATGTTAACAGTCTGAAGCAGGAACACCAGCTTTCCATGGGAAAGGTCTCAGCTCAAGAATCTCTCAATTGCTCCCTCTCTACATGCTTGGAGTTGATAAAACCACTGTTCACATCTCTTGGCAATAATCTGTTGTTTCACTAGTTCAGGACAACCCAGTGTCCATGCCAAGATTCTCCTTCCAGACTGGTACCACAGTGGAGTTCCGCATGGTGTTTTGCTGAGTGAGTGTTAGTTACCGCATTTGCTTTTTCATGTAGATCCATTTAGCTGGTCTGGAAAGCACACAGACATAAAAACTCTGAAAAATACTGCACGTAAATGATTTCAAATCCACCCTAGTGCTCTGAGCCAGTTACTGAGATGGGACTCTGACTGCCACCTTGCCAACTTTGGACTGTGTTTCAGACTTTTAGATAGGTGATTTAAAACAGATGCTTAGACAAGCACCGTGTGACTCATGTAAGGCTCATTTGCTGTGCTTTGTTAGCCAGGTTGAAAGTCAAAGCAAGCAATCAGGTTGCGTTGAAAACATGAACAAATTCATTAGTGTGCTTTTCTCTGGTGATAAGTGAGAAATAAGAGTCCCCCAGAAACTGTGCTGTGGGAACTTTCTTCCATTTAATTTGCAATCTGGGTCAATTTCTGGAGTGTCTTCCCCTATTAGCCTGGAAATATGAAACCTGTAAGGCTTGTAAGCCACACATGTGACACTGAAGTGTTTGCCTCTCCTCCAAAAGCACACAAACCAGATGATGGAGCAGAGGTTGTTAAAACATGTGCAGGCTAAAAATACCACACACAAGACCAAGACATGGGCCTGTTGGGAGGAACAGGACATGTTTGATACAAGGTAGAGATTTTGTCTTCCACAGTTGCTGACAACCAGACCAGGCAAGAGCTGTAAGATGGCTGGACACAAAGCCCTCCATATCACTTGATCTCTGATGGGACCCTGAATGTTTTGGAGAAGTGTCATTGTCCTTGGTTCTGTAGAGCTCAAGTGACATGCAGAAAATATTAGAGCAGCATCGCTCAGTCTAAAAAATAATGTCTGAGGTAAAACCTTGAGGTACTTTGTGTGCTAAAGCAGAGTCATGTAGACATTATATCAAACCTCATGAGACATCTATCTTGGGAGCAGCAAGTGAATTTCTAATTAACAGTTTTTGTCTGAAAGTTACTCAGAGTATTCCAAACACCACATACATGAATGGTGTCCACAGCAGGTTTTGTATGCATTAAATACCTGTTTACTAAGAAGTTACATGGTATTCTCTGAGGACGACTGAAAAATAGTAGCAGGTAGTGATCAGTATTTTAGGCTTTAAATTTTAGACAGAGCCAGGCTTTGCTTGATGCTATGCCCTAAGGGAAATAACTTGAAATGTTCTAATGTAACTACAAACACATACATAGGTATGTATGAATATAAGAATATATCAACAGAACTTGTAAAATACAGAGACAGTTATCTCATATTTTTATAGATGAGCAAGCCCTGGATGGACTGTGCAAGTGTTTTAAAGCCAGCTGGGAAGTAAATAATGGAAAAGTAAAAGTCTTCTAGTTTCATGGCATTGAAACATGCTGAACTTATTGGAGATTCAGAAGGAACATAGTATTCTAGTTCCTCATTTCCAGTTTCCTATAAAATGACATGTCTGCTGACATCTTCTCTATGATGGCAACCAAGACTGTTGCAGGATGCTTTTTTGGTAGTTAATTTTTTCTAGCATTGTCCATTTGGTTAATGGAAAGCTGAAGTTTCCTCCAGGAGACAGAAAAGACTGCAGCTTTCTGATTTCATTACTATTTTACAATACAGTATGTCCTTCTCTCAATACAGCAAAGAGAAGGCACTTGAGAAATTATTCAGACATCTCTCCCTGCTCTTCTTATTCAGGCAGAGTTGGAGCTTATCATCAGGCTGTATGTACTGAAGGTCTCGTGCTGCTCATCCTGTCATGATGGACTTCTTATTTTCACAGATTTCCAGAAGTAAAGTTGTAACATTACATTAATGCTGCTTTCTGGAGGTTGTTTATTCACTAACAGCATGAGCCAAACCCCATGAAAATCGGTGATTGTCACAGAGCGGGGGTCCAGTCTCTAAGTGCATTATGATATAGAGAAAAGCATTAAAAATAGTTTGAGACAGGTCACTTCAAATGAAAGATATCTCTAACTCAAGACCACCTCTGTGCAGAGAAACTGACAGGCAAATTCTGTTCTCCCTTAGAAAAACAGGCAGAAAAGGGAAGTGGGGACTTTGAATGAGACATTTGAAGTTTACCTAAATATTCCACAAGGAATAAAAAGGATTATTGACAGATGTATTTAGGGATATAAAATCAGCCTTGACTGATTATATGGGGAAGCACCCTGTTCACAGATACTGCAACTGTGACACTAATTTGAAATGTGACTGTTTGTGGTGGACATTGTCTCTCCTCTCTGTAGAGCTTCCTAGGTTGCTTTTTGAATTTGCTGGGTGAATTACAGATGTGCTTCATTACGCCCAGGATCTTGAAAATCTATTTATTTCGTGTCTTAGTAGATGTATAATTTTTGTGGGATGATTATAAACTCGGTTTTGAAACATGCTTTGTTTTTCTAGCATGTTTCTGACATCCTTAAAGCTGAATCTTCTCATGTGTGACCTCTTCTCCCTGGTGACAGGATGCATGGGAATGGTTCAAAGCTGCTCCAGGAGAAGTTTAGTCTGGATATTAGGAAGCATTTACTTACTGAGAGGGTGGTCAAACACTGGAACAAGCTTCCTAGAAAGGTGGTTGATGCCCCAAGCCTGTGTTTAAGAGTCATTTGAGCAATGCCCTTAATAACATGCTTTAACTTTGTCAGCCTTGAATTGGTCAGGCAGTTGGACTAGATTATCGTTGGTCCCTTCCAACTGAAATAGTCTAGTCTAGTCATCCAGTCTGTTTTGTTGTGAGTGTGAATAAACTTCTGCCATCTCTCCTTTTCTGTGTCTTTGGTTTTTAGAACCTTTGGTTTATGACTTCAAATGTCTTCTTTACAGTTTTACACTTTGTGTGTGTGTGTGTAAAATGACAGTCAGAGCTCCACAAAGACAACATGTTTTGCCAAAGCACAAGCCAAACCAGACCTTCCAGAGATACTAAAATCAGTAATGAAAACTTAATTACCCGTACAAATAAAAATCAGAATTAAAAATACAGCAAGAAAAACAAGAAGCAGTGTAGAAATATGGGTAGAGATTGAGATGAAAGATAATCTTGTGATTATTATGTGTGAAATTAAATGAAACTTTGCCTCAGTTTTCAACATGATTGATGAAACAGAGTATGACAAAAAAGTCAGAATGACTAAGCAGAGTGTGTGGACGGAAAAGGAAAGCACCATATCAAGGACAGACCCTGACTTCAAACATCTTGATAAACTCCAGTTGGGTGTGGAGAAGGCAGATAGTCTCCATGGAGAAACAGGAAAATTATCACACAAAGTACTGGTCCAGCATCAAGGATATTTAACAGATTCATCAAACCAAGGACACTGAAATGTAAGTGGAGGGTAGGAAACCTCTTGCCAGTGTTCAAGAAATAAAAGAAATGCAATCTAAGCAACTACAGATTTTCTGCTCTTACTTCAATGGTATATTAGGCTTATAGGAAGAAAAACATGAATAGGTAGTTAAGTGACTGAAAGAAAGGATAAAATACAACATTGTTCTATGAAGGGTTGGATGTAAAAAAAAAAAATCTGATATTATTCTTTGGTAAAATGATTGATTGTCTAGGTGAAAAAAATACAGATATTACTATCTTTTGGAAGAGCAATGTATACGTTGCCATGTAGGTAATTTTAAACCAAATAAGAAGAATGAGAAAAGAATTCCAAGATGGGTTGTTCTGGAAAGGGATGTTGTTAGTTGTGTTCTTGAAGTATCACCTTCCTTCATATTAGATCATCTCCATATGTAAAAACATCAGTGATGGCAGAATACCAAATGATTATAAACTATCTGTTAATACAATGCTGAAAGCATTAGAAAAAACTTCCTACAGGAGACATAAGGGTCTGAAAAAGGATTCAAACAAGCAAAATAAGAATAGAAGTGATGTTCTTTGGTGATCCAAAAGCTTCTTCCCAGGGCCCACAATTTTCAATCAGATTGCAGACACAAAAGCTATTTAATCTATTTTAAAATAAGTTTGACTGTGATCAGTCTAATACCAGTATGAACCATTCCTGAGAATGCTTCAGTATACAAATCATCCAACAAAAAGTGGTGAAACATGTCGCTTATTTAAGGAATACTGTTAGACATTTTCACCCCTTTTATAACTTGAAATGAGAATGATTCATCTTCCAGGCAGAAAGTTTTGGTTGATGATCCCATCTCATTCCATCTACTTACATATAAAGTAGTTCACAAGTCACTGATGTTGTACTAACTCTGCTCCCACTGCCCTCCTTCATCAAATGCCTAAATACTGGCATTTCCCCTTACTCTAATCACAGGTATTCAGAGTTCTTATTCTGCTGTAGAGTGGTACCATTCTACATGACTGAGAGATTACGGCAAGGAAAATAATTTGCCTGAAGTAGTAAAGTAAATCTATGCTGACCCCTGGATGGGAACTGAGGATAGACTGATTTCTCGTGTATTACTCCAAGCCATGAGCCATAGGTTTAAATATGGTAAAGCAAGTTTAAGAGGGTAAAGAGCAGCTGTTAGCTGGATCTCATCCAAAAGAGATGTGTGTTCATGTGCTTTCACTACCACAGATGGAGAATTTTCACTGCCCTGACTTGAAAAAGAAACACCAGTGGGAGCTGAATGGGCTGTGAGTCAACCCTAATCTTTGTACATCATGGCTGGTAGGGCTTTGATATCTCATCTCCATGGCAGTGTAGCTCCTGGCTACAGAAGGAAACAAGGAAAATAAAGATTGCTGAATGCTACTCGGACAAGGAGAAATTTAAGAACAAATAAGCCTGGTCTGGTGACAGCCAATTAAAGCAACCTGAGGAACAGCAATCAGAAATTGTATCACTTCACCAAGACTGATTATATGACTCAGAAACAGGGGAGAGGAAGCCATCCATGCGTCACTCTTTCACTGGCTCCTCCTATGCTTTTGGAAACTACAAAAACCCAGTAAGCAGTTCCTAGTTCAAAGTGCCATCCTGCTTGGATTATCAAAACATGATGCACAGGTTTCCTATTTGCATCCTTGGATGCAGGCAGGGAGGGCAGCTGCATCTGCTTACACCCTCCCAAAATGGGAGCCATTGCTAATGCTTACCACCTTCCTCGATGCTTCTGCCCTCCCTTAGCAAGGGTCATCACTGGACTCGTGCCAGAGTCCCTCTTCTATGCCTAACCCATCGGCACCTCCAATGCTTTCTGGTAGAGCCACCACAGGAGATCTTCATGCCAGAATACTCCAGTTTGGCTTCTCTTTTGTGACTTGGGGCCACCCTAGGTCACTAGGAAGGTCTCCAGGAGCTGTAGAGCCTGCTCTGTTATTAACACTGCCAAAGAATTGTGCTATCGCTTTCTGTTTTTCCTTGTTTTCTTTTTCTTTGTCGTTTTAAACTAGGAGCACGTCATCCCTGCAGTTGGCAGGGACAAAGTGGGAGGCAGCAGGGCGGGAAGGGGAGAGGGTCGGGGAACATCTGTTTCACATTTAACCTGGAACCAAACTTTTTCATCATGCTTCTCCAGCCTTGCTTGTATATTGATTCAATTACTAGGCTCTGCTAGTGCAAGAGATTTGTATTAAAGCCTCATACAAAGCTATTGTGTTTTGTCACACAACAATACAGAATCAATTACAAATGTGCTCAACATGATCCCTCTCAGTCATAAGTGTTTGCTCAAGGGGAAGCTGTCTGACCAAGATGCCAGCTGGGCATTAGCTGATCTCCAGGAAGGTGTGACACACCTAGCTGGCACTTGCTAGCAGGATGATCTGCCCTTGGCACGTCACCATCACTGTCCCCGGGGTGCAGCCACAGCTCTAGCTCATTAAAGGTTTGTACAATGTGGTGAAACGAAGACGAACACACACACTCTGGTCTCAGCAGCTGCCTGGGGGGACAGGTCCCTCAGATGTGCAAAGCAACAGTGGTGCGGGCCCTGGGCTGGTTTGACGTGACACTGCTCCCAGCAGCAGAGAGAAACCAGCCAGTGTAATCACATCACGAAAATGGGAACAGAGATTCGGGGCTGAGCAGCACTACGGGAGCAGAGGGGCAAAGTCTACAGTCCTCTGAGTCCCTTTCCTCCTAATAAACCAGCTTCCAAGTAGGGAAGTAAAACAGCAATTGCTTTCTGCAGAACATGTCCCTTATAGAAAGGCAATTTGCTGCTTACCCAGAGGCCAGTTCCTTACCCAGAGGCCACTGAATTGCCATGTCACAGCCAAAACTTTGTAAAGCAAATATTTCAAATTTGACTGATAATTTTAGATACTGACAGGATTTCTGGACCCTCAACACAAGCCTTCTGTAGAAAAACACTGGAACTAGAGATATCTTGAATTAAAGAGCTTATTTAAGCATGTAAACTTGCTAATTCATTTTGCAAACTACCCAGGAAACCATAAAATACCTTACAAATTACAATTTCTTGTACATAAAATAGCAATCAATAAATTTAGAACCTAGAAATCTTCCAAACTGGTCAGAAAATCCTGCACAACGAGCACCAAGGAGCCACAGAGCAGGTTGCTGTAGCTGTGTCAGATTTGCAGATGCTCCTCACTTACCCACATGGTTCCTACCTGGTTTTCTGCACAAACAGCATTTGCTGCTTCTTAACACCTGTCTTTCAAAATCTTTGTGATGAGGCTGTAACCACAAACCAGTTCCTCTCCTACAGTCCATGTATGCCCAGTTCCCAGGTACATGCAGCTACCTGGGCAGGCAATACCTCCTTCTCTGCAGGCTGTAAGACAGAACTAGGGCTAAGATTGTGAGGTCTCTTGCAACAGGGACTGCTTTGAGATTCATGTCTCATATGTACATCCTAAGAGGACCCTTGAGGTACTAATGTATGTTAATAGTAATATTAACTATGCTATACTTAACCAACATAGGCTTTCAGATGAGTCCAAACGGTCCCTTGAACAGCCTTATTCTTTTTTATGTTTAATAGAAAGCCTGAAAGATAAGAGCAAAATCAGGATTAGCCAACATAAATTCACCTTTTGTCAGACTTATTCACCACGCCAATTACTGTCTCCTGCCTCAGTTTACCTGTTCCTGCTGTGGAGATAACATTCATCAGGGAACAGAGCAAAGCTCCTACCACACAAACTGACAGTGGGAAGCAGACACCTATGCACTTAACCCACATACAGACCCAAATCATAACTCCTCAGTGGAACTTTGTCCTGTAGGTAAAAGCTAATAGGATTCTGTACCCTCGGAAAAGGTTAAAAATATCTGAGCAGATGGAGCCTTCAGTGCCCAGAGCTTCTGAGCTACAACTAGGAGTGTTCTTTGAAAGCCAGACTGTAACTAGCTGTGATTAGAGCTCTTACAATAAGCTTTGGCTAATTTTGAGCTTTTTGGAGATCCTTTTATACAAGCAATGTGCAAAGAATGGCAGCAGCTGCATGCCACCCTGTTCAAGCTGCGAGCCAGCTGGATGCAAGCCAGCTGCAGCCCAGAAGCCCTAGAGCCGCATTATCCTAATGCTGCCTCCGAGTTATTATACCTTCTTTCTCAGCAGGGCTTTATTGCTTCAGGTTGAGCATCCTGTTAATGTGGCTACCCAGCTTCCTGCTCTGTCACCAGCTGGCAGAGAACATGGGCAAAACATGCACTCTGCTGAGCGTGTTGAAGTAAATGGGTGTGCCCCAGGGGTCCCCACCTGCAGGGGTGTCCCCATGGCAGACCTGAGGTCCAAGAACAGCTTGTAGCCCCAAGCACTAGCATTGAACAAGAAACACTGGAAAATTTAATGCTGGCAAACATTCTGAAGTAGTTTGTGCAGCTACCAGTGAAGCCTGCACCGCTGCAGGCTTATATATGGAGCTGAGTTCATAGAATCATAGAATGGTTTGGGTTGGAAGGGTCCTTAAAGATCATCTAGTCCAACCCTCCCTGCCATAACCAGGTATACCTTCCACTAGACCAGGTTGCTCAAAGCCTCATCCAACCTGGCCTTGAACACTTCCAGGGAGGGAGCATTTACAACTTCTCTGGGCAACCTGTTCCAGTGTCTCACCTCCCTCACAAGAAAAAATTTCTTCCTAATATCTAATCTAAATCTACCCTCTTCCAGTTTAAAGCCATTACTCTTTGTTCCATCACTACATGTCCTTGAAAAAAGCCCCTCCCCAGAGTTCACTGAGTTAAACCTAATTCTAGTATCTCTGCCCCTCTGAACACAACTAAACACCACTCCATTGTGGTTACCCTCGAAAAGCATTTCTGTCTTCATCCATGACACAAATGGAGCAGCATGGCCATCCTTGAAGGTGAGTTTCTTGTCATCAAATGTGCAGGGCATTCCCATCACTGAGAAACTAAAGTTTCTTCAAAACAGAGGGAAATGCACCGCAGGGTCAATCATCCTCATCTGGCCTGCTATGGTAGGAGAGTGAAAGACAGGAATAGCAGAAATGGGACTTCTGAGTTCAGGATTCCTGACAAACAGTTCTGAAGTTACTCAAAGGAGTCATGCCACTATTTTACCCGCTTCTATAACCAATGTCTGTGAGTTTATTTTTCACCACTTTCTGTACATCTGTTTAAAATAAAGAGCCTTTGTTGAAAAATCATGTGTCATAAGTTGACATTTTAACACCACAGAAATCACCCCTTTTCAAGTCAAATAATTTCAAAAGTTTATACCCCTAGAAAAAGATGAGAGAAATATGATCAGGGAAATCTGTTTTGATTAATTGCTCCTTGATTAACCTCAGTTGGAAGGTATCAACACTCCAGCAATTTCTAGCTTCACATTCATGCTTGATCAGTGTTGGCCATTTTCTTTTCTTCCTGACTCATCTGGTTCTACTGTACAAGAAATGTGAATTTGCTAATGAATTATCTCACATTTCCTGTGTCAAAATAATATTTTGCAATGGACATTTTAACATAATTACAGCCAGTGACAGGAATCTTCCAATTCTTGTGAGCAAACAGCAGCTTTCTTATAACTGGGTAATTCCATGAAAATATTACCTCAGTGTGATGATCTGTTATAGATAAAAACAAATTTTAAGAATTATTAGGAAAAAGCAAACCAGAATTCATCACTCTGTCACTGTGTGACAGTCAGTCTTCATCCTGGAAAAAGATAGCCAGAAGGAGATGGGATCCTACAAAATGAGGGAGAGGATCAATGTAGATTGAATATACACTGCCTGTTTAATACACACAAGACACAGAGGATATAAAATGAAATTATCTGGAAGCAGATTCAGACCAAATTAAGAACATTTTTGCTCACACTAGAAGCTCTTTAATCTGCGGAGCTCCTCGCCATGGGTGTCACGGGTGCCAAAAGATCACATATCTTCACCAGGAAGCTGGAGACATTCATAATCTATCAAAGGAAATTAAATATACAGATGGTACCTCCATCTTGGTAGGACAATGAGCTGTAAATTGCTGAAGACTGGGGGGACATTTGAGAAAATGTCTCACTATTTTTCCAATATTTTATATAGGTTCCTAGCTATGTCTATTTGGCACCACTGAAGAAAAAATACTGGGTTAGGCTACTTTTTGCCCTGGCCCAGTGTATCTGGTTTTATGTCTCTATATTAAGCCTGAACTACTAGTTCCATTGGGTGCTGTTCATCTGAGGGAACACCTGTGAGAATCTATACCCAGAGCTACTACTGAGCACTGAAAGCAGGCAGCCACAGCAGCAAGACTGAGGTAAGAGATCCTGCTGCTGACACATCACTTTCATGGGGATGCCCAGGCACTGCTGCACAGTGAACGTGGCAGCTCAAGCCATCTCTCACCTGCAGAACGTCTGAACCATTGCCTGGAGCATAGGATAGATGTACCCATATCACCCTAAGAGCTCCTCAATTCTTTTTTAGACCCCAGACCACCAATCATACAAACTGCCTAAATGGTGGTTTACTCCCTGGTTCCCTTTTGCAGTGAACCAGCTAGATAAAAGCATGGAATTGTAGTTCTGGAGACAGTTGAAACTAAGGACCTCTCCAAAGTGAGGTCCTATGATGGATGATGCTGTAGCAGGTTCATTTCCCTGAGCCTTACAAAGTTCTGCAGTGCTCCTCAGCTGGCTGTGCACCTTCATGTCACTTCTCAGGGCATGCAGTGCAACTGCTCATTTACTATCAGAAATAGCATATTTCTGATAAGCTGCACAACAGCTCTCATTGTCATGGAAACTTTGCACTGGGAGGGGAAAAAATAAAAAAGAAAAGGAAAAAGCAAAATCATAACTCTGTCTCAGAGAACACCATGTGGAGTTCACAGGAGAACCAGAGTGAAATGCAAAGCAAAGGCAGTGGTGTCCTGGATGAATCAAATGCCCAAGCAGTCTGAGTACAAGCAGCTTGGCCTGGGAAACAGAGATCGTGTCCTGAAGGGGAATTATTTAGCAGAATTTATGTAGGCGATATTTCCACTGAGGACACAAATCACCACTGAAGTAAAATCCGTTTCACTCTAAAAACTTTATATGCCAAATGAAGCCTAATAATCATCTAGATGTTGTCTTCTGACCATCACTACCTTCAGACTCCTCTTCCTGGCCACAATGAATTCGGTCTGTCTGTGATCTACTATAAACCAGTTCCACACAGATTCTGGGATGGTTTTGCTGATTTGTAACAAGGAGATATACTTGTAGAAATTAAGAGTATATAACACCCATAAAATCAGCCAACACTGTTCCATTATGGCATAACCCAGATGTGATCCCAACATCCAGAATTGTTACCAGCAATGAAGAGCCCAGTTATAGCTCCTTTTCCACTTGGTGACTGGAGTTTCCTGACAAAATAGCTCCTTTGATAACTTAAAAAATATCAGAGAATTTGAGGACAGTCCTAACTATAGGTGACTATGCAGCACTTCTAAAAAAATAAATGCACAACATGAGAGTAAAGGTCTAACAGCCCAGTCAGCCCACAAGCCAGTTTCAGAAGCCAATGCTGCAGAGGGAAAGGTCACAGGCACCACCCAGGCAGCCACCACCTTACCCTTCAGTGTCCAGGTA
>NW_010319584.1:83601-101199 GCF_000700745.2 Antrostomus carolinensis | reverse complement strand
AAGGGAAAATGGTATCTGTGTTGCAAGGCTGAACTCATGTCTTCAAGGTTTGTCAGGGTGCTTTTGCCAATAGGTCACCACACCCTTCCCACATGAAAGAACAGCACTGAAATCCATGCCAATAACTTTTGGCCCCAGGCTGACAGTATTTTGCTCTTTCTCTGATGTGATGTGAATAAGCAAAGAGAGGTGTTGGACTGAAGTGCCTCGGACACTGAAGCATAATAAGGTCCCCTTTTCTGTGTGTTACAATACACACTGACATATGGTACTGAATGTACTTGATTATTGCCTACATTCTGTTAATTTCTGGGAATCAGTAAGGAAGCAGACTCTCAGCTAAGATCTTTATCCTTATATACCCCCTGGAGCCAGCCACAGTAACATTTTTCAGCAATACAGTAATGAAGGACCTCCTTATATGAGCCACTCACTATTTTCCCTCAGCTCTTGCTTGCTACTAATAAAACCCCTACCTGGGGATAGAGAAAAGAAAGGGGAAAAAGGGAAAGCCAAGAGCTGAATGACTTTCTCAGGCTGAATCCCACTTACTCTGACTGCCCGCTGTGATCTGGAGTAGGCAATCCTAAACTGTGCTCTGCTGGTTACTTCATAGCTGTGCAGTGGAGGTACACAGGCAGGTAAAGACCACCCTCAAGGCATGGACTTCTCTGGGAATACTGGCGTGGGCCACCTTAAGCAAGTCTCACAGGTCTCAGTGCAAAGCTGATGAGCTAATGATGGCCTGGACTGGCAGTGTGCCCAACATCCAGGTGTCCTTGTCCCCTAACTAGTCACATGAGCCAATGCTCAAGACAGCTCTGGAGACCATATCTACAGGTGTATTGTCTCTTCAGCAGAAGAGTTGGGGCTGGGCAATGGCCTCCAGGGTCAGCTTGGTCTCTGAGGCACATTACCATCTCAACTCACTTTATCTCTTTGTGTTTTGCCTGGTACCCAAATTTCTGTGTGGCATTCCTCATGGAAGATGTGCAAGAGAGATGTCATACTATAGGTAGAAGAAGAAATTTCTGGTGAGCTAATAAACCAATGGGTCATAACGTGCTTTAATGGATAAACATAAAGCCATTTTCATCTCCCAGAGACTGGAAATTTAACAATTAATGTCACTAGCTCAGGGACATGATGTCTCTGCAGATATCCTGATTCCTGTAGTGCTAGAGGACTATAGCCATTTTGTCCTTCTGGACTCCTTCTGATCTCTTCATAGCCTTTTCAAAAGACCTTAGACCTCAGACCTCTAAGGAGAAGGAAGCAGAAAAGTTATGACTGGTAAGAGCTCAAAACAAGACTGAAGAGAGACATCTGTCCCTTTGTTCTCTGCTCCAGTGAATGACACTGCCTCTGAAAACAAGTTGTGGAAACTAGAAAACTAACAGGGACTTTATTTTCCTGGCAGAAGGCTTTCTGCTCCAGTCTCCTCTCCCATGTTGGTCCTTATTTTGTGTATCTCACTAGCAGTGCTCTCCTGCTCCATGTCCTCATTCTTGGTGTTTCCAGCCTCCTGCTCTTTCACTGCCAGACACCAGAGACCCAAAGTCAATACATAAGTTCACTGTATTAATAAGGGAAGTGGCTGGACCTAGCAAGACAGACACCTGTCACCTTGGTGGCATCCATCAGGATCACTCCACTCTGCGTTCTCAGACCATGAGGTGTTTAAAGGCAGGGATTATGTCTTCTGAAGTTTGCACAGAGATGCTGACTGTGGCGTTTGGGCAGTGTGAACATTAAATTAGAGCCTTGTACAAGAAAACATTCACACCTGGAAAGGTTCAAAGAAAAACCTCCTTGTACAAGTGAAATACCTGCTTGCTGCATAGCCTGTTTATTTAACAAAGCTTGGCAACTGAAGCAAATTTCTGTGCGAGAGCAAGTAGAGGCTTCCCGTTGCTCTCCACCTGTACTCCCACAGCCAGATTCATGAACATGTGCCTGCTGTTTTACCAGCCTGGGATAGGCAATGAGATGGGGCCTTTTCTGCATGTGGAGGTGATCCTCCAACTTTCGGAAATGTGAAACATCATCCCTGAAGAGAAGCCAACGAAAACCTTAATGCAATGGACAAACATCCACCGTTCAAACCATATGTGATGGATTACAATTTCCAACAAAGACTGATACAAGTACATGCTGCAATAAAATTTTAGCATTAATTATTTTCAAAGATCAAGTGGGAAAATAATTTGTTCTACTACCCTTTATTCTCTATGGGTTGCGGACAGCAGTCCATTTGTTCTTACCATTGTTGCATGAGAGTCACAAAGAGGAACTGAAGGAGGAAGGAATGGATCATCTCACTGACCTCATAGTAATCAAAACTTAAGCAAAAAGCCATTCGCTCTTTCCTATTTCTCTTTTTCCTCCCAGTACTGGCAGTACATATCACACATTGAAGGAAGTCTGTGATTGCAGACGTGATTGCATTTATGCACAGATATTACATCTACTACATAAAAGCAATGCTTGAAAAAATCAGGACTGTATTTTAAGTCTTCTGACATGACTTTCTTCTTGAATCTCTGAATTTCTGGTTTCACCATGTGCAAAATGGGATACATGCCCTCTTACTGCAAATTGCTTTGAGGTGTATGGATAAAAAGTGTACTCCTGACTACAGAGAGTTTATTTGTTCTCCTAATAACCAATTCCCTCAATGAAGAGATTTTTATTAAGATCAACAGGAGAGTAGGGGGGGGGGGGGGGGGAAGACATTTAAATTAGGTAGGATTTTTAAAAGTTAAATTAGTCCATGCCCCTTAATGTAACATGTAGAAAAAGAAATATTATTTCAACAGGTGCATTTTATATCTCACATGCACGTGCACTTTCACTGCTTGAAGCCCCTCTAGTGAAATTCACCTGGGCAGCAAATGAGCCTGTAAAGTTGCATTATTAATTTTCAGGGTAGCGTTCCCGTTTAGATAATCAGCGTCATGCTTTAGTAATTTACTCAATGAAGCCAATTCAGCAAAATTGCCCTTTTTACAGCATATGTACCCCATATGTGGAGTCTGGATCTATCTTTTCATTCTAGCATAGTAAGTAAGAACATGTTGTCAAGATGATGTAAACACAAGGGTTACACTAATCAGCCATGATGCACCATCTAAGGATTTGACGAGAAGCTGAGCGCTCTTTTTATATTTTTATCCCGTATTTCTGCACATGTTAGAGTTCATGTAATGAAGCAACATGGTGCTCATGATCAGACATGGTGCAAGTTGAACTGCACAAGTAGGTTTCATGTACCACCATCAAAGGAGAATCCCTGTTGTGCTTCCACTGCCTAGCCACATCTGAACTGATGGATGGTGGAGAATGAGGGAGATCCGGACATATCAGGGATCCTGTGGGACAGGCACTCCCAGCAGCTTGTATTCAACTCATTTGGGGGTAATTACTCACAAACAGGACCCACAGAATGGAAGGTGGCTAAAATAATTTGATTTAATGTGTCTTAACAAACATAGAACTGTATATATTGTGTTTGCTATTTGGCCATGGACTGAACAAGCCATAGTGGTCATGGGTTACAAGCCTGTAGTCTGGTCTTCAGACCCTCAGACCTCCTTCTGACTTAACTTCAGTTATTTAAATGTAGATGTGCAGATACACCCAACCCTCTGGATGTCCTTCACACCGATGGATGTAGATAAATACAGCCAGAGTGAGATGCATCCAGCTTATTTCAGACATTTGCCATATGATGGGGTGAATTATTCTCTAAAGGACCGTCGCAGACTCCACTGACTGTAACAGAAACTTAGAGTAAATAGAGAACAAACTTCTAGATGGATGAAATTAGTCAAGATGAAACACACACTGAGTTATATCCACTGGGAAAGGGCTTGATATCAGCATGACTTCACCTGAGTACAAATTTCCAGCCATGCAGAACTAGGGGCAGATGGGGCAGCAGTACAGACAAAACTTCAGTGGTGCTTGTTCAGTGGAAAGTGAGAACCAAATTCATCCCAGTTAAATGATGAACATCGTGAAACAATCAGTTTCATCAAAGACATTATAGTGGAGAATCACCTTAATTATTTTTGACTATATTAAGGACCATGGCAGATTTTGAAAAAAAATCAGTGTCTCATTTGCTAATTGCTTTTCACCAATATGGGTATCTCATAGGGGAAAGCACCATCTAATCCCAGAAGGAAAAAAAAAATGAACTCATGAACAAAATGAACATCTATTTTGTGCAAATTAAACTATGTGGAAAATGGAACCTCCAGGGACAGAGTGTGTGAAGAGGTTACAAATACTGCTTTGCCTAGCAGGGATGATGTCATGGTTTCTGTCAGAATTACTAAAATACAAACATGTACTTTCTGGAACATGGGCTTAGAGATAGATGGTCTTTGTACTTCCATACTCACTTTCCCATAGAACTTCATGAAGTGAACCTTCATAACACTGTAGCAGTCTACAGCTTTTCTTTCTTTTACTGTATCTCGTAAAAATCTCTCAGTTCTTCATGTTAATATCTTTCTATATATTTTCTGACATTACATCTGAAATGTATTAAAGAATTATTCAAAATTTGGACAGACCAATGCAACAGAACAATTACATTTAAACATTTTTGATCTCAAATGTTTAACAGACCACTACAACTTCACATCTACATACCAGACAGTCTCACAAGAGAGTTTTTCTCTTAGATGGTTATGAACTTCATAATGAAAAATGCATTATATCATTTAGATACACACTTGACTTGCTGCACAGAAATATATATGCCTATAGCCATTTTGCAGATTTAACTGATTTGAGATATAAGTGGGTGTGCACAACTTTGATTTCTTGTGTGTTGAATTAGCCTCCAAGAATCTGAAATAACACAACTGGGAAAAAATCATGACTGACTCATTCATTTCAAAAACTGATCCCACAGATCTTAGCTCTAAAATTTCCTTCCTAAGAACTCCTGCTATAAAATCCCTTAACAGATTTCTTTATTTTCCATCAGAACAACACTGAGATTCAAGTCAGAGCTGTGCAGCCCAACAGATGTCAACCAGTCCTGGGACCAGAGGCCAGAAAGCATGATCTGGGGACAAGAATAGCACAGACAAGGACTTCCAGATCACAGTCCAGACCTCTAGACCTGAGACTGGGCAGGTGGGGAGGGAGAAAGAGGAAACTTTAGTCAGGGTAAATGTGGTAAATGTGATTAGGGTGCAGCACTGGTAATAGATGAATTTACTGGTAGCAATTCCCACCAACCAGGCCAGATTTCTTCCATCTGTGATCTAACATAAATTCATATATTATAGATATTGTCTAATCTGTCAGATAGTTTAAGTTATTTTTTTGGAGATCAGTTGCTATGCAACAGAATTTTGGCAAAACAAATTATGAAGATTTTACTATGACCAAGACAGGTTGAAAAAAACAGAGAGGAAATTAATACACAGCAAAGCTGTAAACTTACTGTGTCCTATGCAATACTAATTTCCACTGAGTTTATGCTTCTTGAAGGCAATCTGGAGTTCAAATGACTCATTGCCTTCAGCATGGTGGGACAAAAACATCCTGAGAGAGGTGATAAATGCAACTCTAATCACTCCTCTTTTTCAGCTTCTGTGGCCATAAGCAGTTTCCCTCACCTTAGACTGGCAAATCAATGTGAGATTGGAGGGCCACCCACATTTCAAAATTAACAATTATTAAAAAACCAAAAGTGGATCAACAAATAGCTTGAATCCTGGTGGAAGGAGAAGACCTACCAGCTCTACAACAGCTGGTTCCTGGAGACAGAATTAGTTTTATAGCTCACAAAGTTAGACAAGAACACAACTGTATAAATTAGAAGCTTATTTTTTCTTCCGTAACCACTTTGTTACCTGCTACAAGGTATACTTGGTAAGAAATTAATCTATACTTGTTAGAAGTCCGTTGCCTTGGTACACCCATTTTTACTTCTTTGCCCTTGCCTGTATTTGTGATGACCCAGTCACTGAACAGCCCAAACAATGTTGAATAGCAAAATATGTGCCTCAAAATACACGGTTAAAAAAAGATGCTTCATAGGGAGAATACACTGGTGTCACAAAAATAAGTAATGAAGCTACCATTGTTTTATCTAAATCTTTAATTCTAAAGAAAGTGGAAGAGAAAATTATCCCCGATATCGGATCGGGACAGTCCATTATCTTCCTGACTTGCATACATATCATTCTCAATGTAATACCTGCATTACAGAAGAAAAACTATGTGTTCTTTGCTCCCAAACTCAAGGAAGTACATATATCAAGAAGATATTAATGCTATTTTCTCCCAACAATCTAGTTGCTGGCTGATGGAATATACCTTCCTCATCAGGCACAAGTGTAATACCTTCTTATTCTTAATTCAGAGCTGAATTTGAGAATGAAAGTGGTTCAAAGTAGGAGAATTTGGAATACATTAGTGCTGTCCTCCTTGGTTTGAGACATGAAGAAGGAGACAGCTACAAATTATCCCTCACAGGCTGTGGTGAAGAAGGAGATCATAGGCCAGAGTGGCATAAATCTCTAAATACAAAAATATTTCCAATTTGGAAACCATTTTCACACTACACTGTGCAGCAAATATATCTATCTATGCTCTTTAGCAATCTGAAATCGCTGAATACTCATTCCTCCTTTTTGCATCACAAGTCCAATGATGAGGATGTTAAATCAAATACAGGATTTGACTGGCACTGTCAGGTTCTTGAAGGAGTCCAAAGATGAACAGAAGAAAGCTGAAGTCAACTCTTGGATAGTGATGAGAAGTTGGGCACTTCAAAGCTCACACAGCTGTAGAAAGGATGTTTACAAATTAAGACAGACTAAGGTCAAGGACACCTGCTAGTCAAAAAATGTGTAGTTTTTGTTACTAGCCAAATGTGAGAAATCTAGTGGAGCCTCCCTGCTGTGCCTATAAAGTCACACAATGTTCTTCATTCTGATCATTCATACAAAATTAACTTAGTTCTTTTCTGCTTCCTGCTGTCCCATGACAAATCATAAAAAATTTGCTAATAGTTACTTAAATAACTTCCATTTTTCTAAGGGTGATAACAATTTTGTTTATCCTCTGCAACTTCCAAGGTGTTTTAGTTGGATTTGGATAAATGCTTGTTTGCAACATTAGCAATTCCACTGGGGGAATCCAGCCTGGAAAATTGCTAATTGCTTTTTTTTCCTCCAAGTCACAAACCACTCCTAGTGCTTTTATGTGGTTTTTCCACTCAGCATTGTCACTTTGGCAACACAGCCCTCAAAGACTTTTACCTATAATAAACCATAGCCTCGAGACTTGAGTACTTCTCTTAGCTTCACACTGATGTAATTATAACTCTAACTCAACAGGGCATGGTTCTTCAGTTTCTAAACTTAAAAACAGATAAACCAGTTACAATAGGATAAGAAGGGTATAAACTTGCAGTGCACCCTGTGGTAATCAACTATGTACATAGTCTCACATCTCAACTTCCCAATTTACTTCCTTCAGGTCTTATAGGCATGAGTGTACTACCACATATCCCACAGAAAAACACCAGATAGTTCTGATTATTCCTTAAAACATCAGACACATTTCACCTTGGTGAGTTTTTCCAGTGGTTTTGACATGATTCTCAAGAGTAGGGTCCTCTTGAACCAAATTTATTTCCTCTGTGTTGTCATTCAGAGGCATTCTTTTCAGCCCACCACCTAGAAGGAGGTCCTTGAGTCTTGTTTGCTGCATGCTTCCCATTCCTCAAGTAATTCTTGCAACTCTTCAGAGGAACCTTTTCCAAGTTTTCAGCATCAATCCTCAAGTATAAACTTCATAAATGGAGTTTATGCACATACACTGCTGCCCACTGAAAGTCTGACCACTTCTAAGGGTCACAAGTTGAGTATGAAAAATGGAGAAACCTAAAATTACTAGGCACTTTTGAGAACATTTGCCTTAGTGACACATTCTCTTCCAAAATACACCAGTGTGCAATACTAATACCTCACCTAAAGTATTAGTTTCATCAGTTTCAGTGGAAGAAGAATCAGACCCTCAAGGTCTGGCCTTTAACTCTTCATGCCAAAAAATTGTAATGAGTTAAATAGTTGGCACACACTGGAGTTGGTTGTGATTTTTTTTTTTAAAAAAAAGGAATAAGAAATAGGAACTCCCCTGCCCTTCCTGTTTCAGTTTACTTTATCTAGTGACCATAGTGCAAATAAACTAAATGAGCAGCAAAAACAAATATTCTCTCCCCATCACCCAAACAACTGTTGTATTCTCAGGGTTTGCAGGGAAAAGGGATATATGTTATTAACCCAGTTAACACAGCTGTAGAGACACGGACAGGCTTTTGGACATGTGAGCTGGTTGTTCTATATGAAAGCTGAAAATGCTGCATTAATTCCCTCCTGCTCTCAGCATTTGCAAAGGGATGTGAATTCCCTGTGTTAATAATTCACGATTATTATGATCCTTTCTGTGCTTAAATGCAGAGCGGTTATCCAGCTGCCAAATGTGGCATCTGAAGTGGGAATTTAGGGGGGATTCTGGAGTGCAGAGAGTATCTGCAGGAGGGGAAAGAAATGGAAGTCTAAACTTTGGGCCATGATATTGGATTATAAAGCAGTGCATTACTAAAAAAAAATAAAAATTGATTATTTCATTTGAGATAGATGAGGAATATAGTGTAGTGACCATGCTGGGAGGGGACTGGAACCATGACAGCCAGCCTATTGTTTAGTATATCCATAATGTCTTAAAATTCAAGTTGCTAAGTACTCACTGGAAGAGGTGAGGCACCAACCATAATGAGCCATTAGACTGCCTTCATCTAACCTGGCTCTGCCTTAGCTGTGGCTCCTGGGAGAGCTTCCCAGTTCCCATGGCTCCAGTTGCACCCTAACCCGCTGGGAAACCTAGATGGAGGCAGGTACCGTTCCCTCCCCAGCATCCCTGACTGGCTGTACAACACACCAACACCCAGCCAGGTCACCAGCATCCTAAGACAACCCACAAGGTAGATGTGCTGAACAGCTCACACATATCTGCTGTTACAGATCTTCCCAGGGTCCTTCAAGCATATTGACATTCAAACGTCATATTGGCCAGGTGCAGAACAAAAGTAGGGATTTTTTTTCAGGGTGCATGAGATTTGAACTCCAGAGTTCAATTTGGAGATGATGTGACTCTTTATAGCTTTCTAAATCATAAAGGATGATGACCCTTTAGCTAGTGAACTTGACAGTGCATGGACCAGTTGATTGTCATGTAGATAAATGGTGTCATTTGCCATCAGCTGACAATTGCATCAGTGACTAAGATTTCCAACATGAGGTCTGTGCTCAGTACATAGCTGTATGCTAGATGAAAACACGTGGCACTTTTTACCACATTACACATCTGGAAATTCAAAGTTAACCTGCATTTGGAGACTCTGAACTGAAAAAATAAACAAAATCTAATCAGCTGTGCCTTCATGTAGCCTTGGAAACAGCTACGGCTTGAGAGCAGCTGTGCTTGTTATTTCAACACTTTCGGATAGGCTACAGTAAGTTACAGCTCAGTTACAAGGAAGTTACTCCTCTGTTACATCAGTCAGGCTAATCTTCTGTACCATGTGTTTGTTGAATTATTAGCGGTACATCGCAGAGCTGCCGACCCAAGAAATCCCTCACCCTCAGCATCAAACTCAACTAATGGCAATGTTCTGCAAATGCTTGCAGAGCAATGGGTGGGTACCCACAACTCTGACTTCAGCACACTTGCAGGCTCAGGAGACTTCTCTGGGTGCTATCTGCAAATCAGTGTTGCAGTCCTGTTCCTAAAGGCATGTTGTAGAACATCTCACCACCTCTTATCATGTGACAGTGCTGTGCTACCATACATCAGGAAAAAATGCACCTTGTTGGAAAATATTGTCCTGAAATAATATCAAAACTCGCTGTCATGCATCTTGCAATTGCTTTTAAGCATCTTATCCCATTTAGAGCCTGATCTAAGGCTGACAAAATCAGTGAACAGATAACACTTGGCTGGTGGAAAGACACTTTGAATCTGACAATTATGGCTGCACCATACTGCTAGCCATTACTGTAGAGATGTAGGGTATTCAAGAAAGTAAGGATTTGTGGAAAATTAAAATGCAGAAGGAAGAAATGAAGGGAGGGAGGGAGGGAGGGAGGAAGTGAGGGAGGGAAGAAGAGACCAGGTGACTGAGGAAAAGAGAAAGAAAAGAAAAGAAAAGAAAAGAAAAGAAAAGAAAAGAAAAGAAAAGAAAAGAAAAGAAAAGAAAAGAAAAGAAAAGAAAAGAAAAGAAAAGAAAAGAAGAACAAATGAATGTCTGGTTTTTGAAGCCCTTTTTTTACATAATATTTTAACAGTGTAAAACCAACTAGCTTGCTTCAAAAAATAGCATTTATTCTTAGGAGCCTAACTTGTGCTTTCCAACATGCTGAGGAAACAAAGTCTGCTTCAAAGAGAGAGCTGAGATCAGAAAGACAAAGAGGAATTTTCTCAGGGAAGTAGTAAGAATCAACTGCAGCAACGGCTACAAACTTTTTTCCATTTTTGCCTTTTGGGATTTTGTAAGCAGTGAATTAAACCCCTTTGTAAGAAGTCCACGCTGTGTAACAGGGCCCGCAGACCTCACAGAAAGGGACACCCATACGTTAGCACTTTACCATTTATCACTCACTGAGCAGGCTGTAGAGGTTACCCCAGTTTACTGAGGCCTCATGAAGGGGTCTCCAGCACACTTGGTCTCTTCCCCAGGACTGTGTTTATGTAGTAATTATAGCCATGACAGCTAATTGAGTTTTTCCAATCAATCACACTGGAAGTTTTGTTTGTTTTCCTGTGCTAGGGAACAGGAAGGTTTTATCCTTTCCTAAACAGTGAGAAAGAAATGAAGGACATTTTTCAGGCACAAGCTGAAAATTATTATTAAGTAGGGTCCAATTAACAAAAATCCTACTTAATTTTAAGTGAGAGTTTGTATGCAATGACACTGATTTTTATCTGCTCTTTATGCTAGATAATTTAAAAAAATTGTAACAGAAGTTAGTTCCCCTTCAGCTGATAGATGGAGAGGTAAAATAGATCTTACAAAGTCACTCCACAAGCTGTAAATAATTGTCAGGTCCCTAGAGCACTGCTCTCTAATGATTATTAGACCATACAAGTACAAGCTCCAGCATCAGACAAGAACCATGTAGCCAGGAGTATCCAGGTTTGGTTGCTTCAATAAGGAGAATAAGGAATCTCCTCGTTCAGAGAAATCACACCAGGAAGGACAGAAGCTACTGAGATAAGGAGCTGCGTTTTGCCCTTCCTCTGTGCTTTTGCCATCTTAATTAGTGACGGCCAACTAAAGAAAAACTGTCATAAAGCTGGGGCAAGCTCCAATCCTAAGCGTACACAATTGAGTGGGTTAGTCACTATTCTGGATTACTGGTCTACAGGATAAAGCAAATACTCCAGCTCATTGTTCCACCCAATGAAATCACAATTCTCTTTTCATGCAAATATTACCACAGACCACGTAAAGTTTTCTTTTGTTACAGTTTAAACTCATTTTTCTTATATTTGTCTGTTCAGTGCCAAAATTTCTTACTACATGAAATTAAAGTTTTGAAAACAGTTCCTACCTACCTTTATGACTCACTAAGAAGTAAAAAAATACAGTGCATCCCAAAACACTGCATGCCACTGTTCTGTGCACAACAGACTTGCTCTGAATTGGTAAATACCTGCCAGGAACTATGCTGATACGTTTCCTCCTACCTCAGGGCTGGGGAATGGACTAAATCACCTGGTTTCCACTTTTCTCTGTTAGCAGATCCCTCAACAAATAGTCATGGGAGTATACCTTCTGTAGAGCAAATTTAGGCCCAGTGGCAGCAAGGTTGTCTGATCTTTCACAGGCCACATAAAAATCATTTATACTTCCGTTTGCCAAGATATCCTGAACTACAGCTTTAAATCATCTGTACAAAACAACCTATCAAAGTTCCTTCCCACCTTATTGTAGGCATTTCAAATAAAACTCTTTATATAGATGATTCAAAGGTTTGTCATAAAGAAAGCTACAACCTGCAAATGTCTCATATAGGAGAAGCAGCTTTGCAGGCAGTATGCTGACTACTTCAGTCTTCACCTTGCCATTCAAACCGAAGGGGAAAAGTTCCACACCTCGTGGGAAAGCTGCTTGCTCCAACACATGGTGCAAGAATAGAAATCCCTGGTGGCCAGTGGATTTATGAACAGGCAAGTCTCTGACAAATAAACAGCCAAACACTGTTGGCTCATGTTCCCAACCTCACACTTCTTTTGGGGGTGATGAATTCTAACAACTCCACTTATCCAACCTCTGTAGTTAAAAAAAAATTAAGAAGCTGAAAGGTCACAAAACCACCTCTGCTCCCTTCTAGTCCCAGAGAACATTTTTTCCCCCTGGATGTATGAACGTAAGGCAATGTCCTACTGGTGAGTCTAGCAACTGACCTGTAATCAAGTTGTAAAATGCCACTGTGGGGAAGTAAAGAAACTAGCAAATTTTATAACAAGTAAGATTGATACACTCTATTAAGTGCGCTGCTGTTTCCTAAATAGTCCAACAGCAAGTAGCATCTGACACTATGAAGCTCTGACTGACATCAGCTTCACCTGTTATTATTATCACTGAGCAAGGTTGCTGGATATTTCCCACACACAATGAGAAGTGAAAAATAGGATTTGATAAATCATTAAAAAGAAATGTTACATGATTACCTTGCTCCTGGCAGGACATGATGCTTGTTCCTGACAAAGGGACAGCAGACTGACAGTGACCTTCTTAATCTTTCTTAAACTACCAAATTTGAGCAAAACTGAGATTTAAATTATACCAAAGACTTAAGCTTATTTTCTTCCCTGGAGGTATCTTTGGCTACTATATATGGGAAAGGTTAGATACCAGGTCCTACCTCTTCTGCCCAAGGAACTGGTCAAAGGCTTCTTTATTAGTTCATTAGAATTATTTGAATTTGAAACTTGTATTAAAAAATCTATTGCTTTCTGGGGTGTTAAATATATTTCTTGTAGCAAATGTTGGCTTCACAGAACATTAAACATTAAAAAACCCAAAAATATTCTATAAGAAAGACAGATTGCTAAAGGGTTTGGATTGCTTATGGTCTAGTGATTAAAAACATAAATTCAGCACTGCATTGATCATGAGTTCCTCATTCTTTTTGCCAAAATCTCTATTTAATATGAACTTTTCTCTGCATGTGCTGTACATCTACCACTGAGATGCAAACATAAAAACTAGAGACACAAAAGGGACTGAAACAAAATCCGAGACCTCAGCTATACTCAGATCCAAACTCTTGCTTCAATCTATTAATAACACAGAAAATACAAGTTACTTGAAATGTGTGCAGAGAAGAGTTTTTATTTAATCCTTTTTTTCCTAATCCTCACTGAACACAATAATAAGGGTGATCCGATGTAGGCAGACTGGCAGCAGAGTCTTTGATGGCAAATGAGTTATAAATCAACAGCAAGTCAGAGATGTTAAGATTGAATCTTCCTTAGGAAAAAAAGATGTATTTTTAACTTGAATTAGCTACTGCAGTGCTTAGTCTAATGAAGACAAAGTAGTTGATAGCTTTCACAGAGGTTAGTGGGTCAAAGCAAACCCTGGGGCTGCCCTAGGCTTTAATCAGATCTGCCAAAATCTATCAGAATGAGACTTTCTTCCCTAGGATTTTACCTCATAGTAAACTGAGTCCTCTGTCTTGATTTAAAAATACCCTCTTTTCCCCTAGTGAAAATGGAGTCTTAGGAGTGAGAGTAACAGGAGGTGCAGTGATGGTTCAAGTGGAAAATAGGAAGGATAGGAAGGACAGGAGGAAAAAAATGGAAAAAGAAGATGGAAAAAGGAGTGGTTTATTTGCATTAAGGAATCAAAGTAAAAAAAAAAAAAAAAAAGTAGATTTAAAGTATTATATATAAATAAGGAAGAGTAGGTACAGATGTACTGAAATATTTCCATATATCAATATCATAGGATCAAAGAAAATCCAATAAATTCTCTATAGACATTTTCTTAACTCTTTGATGCCTTCCTTTCCTGATCAATGTTTAGACATATGGACAGACAGAAATACAGAGATTCATACAGATATTGTCTTCTGGATAGAACATATAAGAGGAGAAATTATTGTGTATTTGACCACGTCATATTATCTTTGCTGCTCTTAACTACCCTGTTAGGACAGTCAGGAGAACCTGCACTATGGATGCAGAATCTTTTGGACTAACTTAATTAAAATTTTTACAAAACCACACTGTTTGTCTTGGGAGGGAAAATGCCCCCAAGGAATAACATGTAAAACACACATATGCACAAAGACTCTTTCAGGCCCTCTAAAAGCTTAACATTTGAAACATGGTAAAAGAAGAGGAGCCAAATCAAGGTTTTTTTATGGGAATTGTGATATTAATTGCATTTCAGGACAGAGATGAACCATAAAGTGATGTGACATGTCAGTCCTAACTTGGTCTAAACAGGCTCCAGTGGCAGCTAACAAATTCAGATGGGAAGGAAGGCTGATCTTTGAATGATTACAACCTGGTGTAAAGACTGATGAGCATTTTATCCTAGGACAATGACTGAAGATCGATGGCCTTTTCAGTTGGTTTCACATTCAGCAATATGAAAGGCACATAGATCCACGGTTATTTTGGAAATTGTCATCTTGCTTTCATGACACTCTAGAGTTAGTAAGATATGATGAGTGAAGAGTAGGTGATTCAGTCAGAAATCAGGGGGAGTACAGTATTGACTCTGGACTCTCTATCAGCTCTTGGTTGACTTCATCTCTGAAGCTTCTTGGAGTTCACATTTGCTGAGGGAAAATAAATTTTTACTGATTCCCAGAACAGAAATTGTAGTCCGCATGTAGAGGAGCTATTTCTGTTGCAAAGAGCAAATTTAACATCCTCTCCACTGTTATATATGCAACACATTCACTGCCTGTAAATATCACTGTGCACCCATCTTCACCTTGCTCCATGTGTAGTGTTAAGTACGGCACTGCTGGATTTATAACTTGGATGTATTAAAGCTCTGGAAAAGTGAAGACCTTCTGTTTCCTTTTAGAACATCTCAAGTGCAGCACTATGTCACAAAGGACAAGGTGAATGTCGCAAGCTGAGATCTGCAGAACTCGAGAATACCTCAGAATCAAGTGAAAACTCACGTGATCTTGACTAGGGATTTAGATTTGTCTTGTGTCCACGTTCAGAGCAAAAGACCTCCCCTAACCCAGCAAGAAAATAAGAAGCCTACATGCAGATGGAGCACTTTCAGCTTCAGGCAACACCACATTTGCCATGACAGTGGCCTATATTTCTGGCTGGATTTGTTATCATCTCTCTGGTTTTGAGCAAATTCAGATTCATTCTGAACCTCATAAGCACTGGCTGTCCCTGGTCCTGCTCTCGAAGAGAAGACCTTTCCCAGGTCTTCCCTCATGAGTCTTGCATTCTCTTCTACCCCCAAAAAGTTCCTCATGTCATTTACTTCTCCCACTGGGGTGTTGCATGGCACCATGCACTGTAAGAAAACTGTTTCACTGTGATCACTTCCTTGTCTTCTATCCTTCTCATCCCAAGGCATGTGTCTGCAAGTGCAGACATTCCCCAACTGCAAAGAGTCAAATCATGACAGCTTTTTTGACAAGGTCATGGTGGTCCAAAATGGGTGTGTTCAGTACACTACAAAAAGCTTCATTATAAGAAGCTCAGACCCCTTTGGAAGGCATAGGTCTGTCTTGATGGCTTGTGCCAGTAAAAATGACTGGGAAAAGAATACACCTGAATAGTCTTCAGAGAGGTTTCAAGTTTGTCATTACCTAACACTTTCTTAAAAAGAAAAATCCTTCCCTACCTAAGGTGATGGGGAAGTCATGCTCTGGAAGCCCTAGTTGCCCAGACTTAAGATAGGGAGAAGAAACAACTGTTGGTTTTTCTGTTCTTCTCTTGTAGCAGCTGCTCCAGCTGTAGTTGTAGTTGCTGTTCCTGCTGCTGCTTTTGTTCTTTCAGTCAATGTATACTCTGGTTGTGCTGTCAGCCTCTGTACCCCACTGTACATAAACCAGGCCGTTATACTATGAACCCACCAGATAAATAGTACTATTTACTCAGGGGGTTTAGGTTATGGCCCCACTGGAAACTCAAAGAGTGGTTAAGAAAAACAAAGAGAGTAATTTTTCTAGATAAGATGTAATTCACTGAGAACTGCACCGTTCTCCCCCTCACTCCTAGAGAGACAATCTCTCTTTTTCTTCTGTCTTTTCTTGTATTATCTGTTTCATTTGCAAGCTTACTGTGAGTACACTATGCTCTTCACTTCACTGTTAGGTTCTCGTGGTAGTACCACAGTTCACATTTTCTCTTCCAGGAACTGTTCTTGCAAAATAAGTATTCTGGAGCTGCCTGTGCTCCAATGCCACTTCAGTAACGATCAATGTGTGCTAACAGGTAAATATGGCAGTACCTGAAAGAAATTTTTAATGCACTGGCACTACATAATAAGCATGACCATCTGACACAGGAACTATGACAAGTCTGCAGCAGGGTTGGTTGGAACTTACAGCGTTTATGCAACAGTAAGTACAAATTTTCATTACTGTTTAAAGGCTTCAGAAGTTTCATTCATCAGTTAGCTTACTGATCATATCTGGATAATATCCAATTCTTTGTCTAATCAAAATCTCTTCCTATCATGTCATTGTTGACACTCAAGCATTATATTAGCTTAGACATCATATGGAAAAAAATGTAATGATCCATAACTGGATGATTAAGTTTAACCCATAAACACTGATGTTAATGACTACCAGGCTGCCATGTTCTTGTTTGAAGTCTGATGGCTAAAACTTTGTTTTGCCCTTACAAAAACAAAAACGACTCTTAATTTCCTGGAATAACATGGAATAAATTCCTGTTCCATCCAACACAATTTGAGCATTTTAGCTTCCTCAGTTACAAGCTCTGTTTCTTGGAAAATGTGATGTTCATATGGCTCTGCTTAACAAGGAGGAATTAATTTTCCTCTTCATTGCCTGTTTTGAATCTTTGCAAGTCCAGAGAGTACATCTGAGTCCTTTATATTCTCTCCCTAAAATTGTGCAACATAATCATTCCTACTAAATGCTCTGATATTCCTTAAAATGCTTGTGGTTACTTTGTCATGTGTTGTGCACATAATAATGCAGAGTAATCCTCTTTTCTAGATACATGCACGGAAAGAATGAGATCTTTATAAATCAATGATTAATTCAAAGTAGTCCAAATAAAACAGTAATATCTGAGGCCAGTATTCTATATATTTCTGAACCAAAATATTACACAGCTAGGAAAATTTATAATAAGATGCTGATGTAGCATTAAAAATCAGAAATTAAAAATCATTAATAGTAGTATTAGAATTGAGGCTAATTATACATACCGAAGTGAGATCTCTCTGAAGCCTTATTTAAATGAATCAAGACATAATTACAGAGGAAGTACAAATGCAACTAGTTATCTCTCCTATATTCAAGTTTT
>NW_010319584.1:36080-83579 GCF_000700745.2 Antrostomus carolinensis | reverse complement strand
ACACAAGGATCCAAAAAAGGCTCTGTACAAGTGGAGGGGTTCACCATGTGTAATCTATTACAGCTATGACACAATAGTGTCTTCTATTTGCTGCACAGCAATTCCTGCAAAGGCAACTAGGACACATGCCCAGAACTTCAACAGCTGGGGTATCAACAGGCATGAAACCATTCCTGACTGCTGGCATGGAGGACATCTTCCTGACTTGGTTTGTACACCTTGCACCTTGGTCTGTGATTTCCATTTCAGGCAAGGTACATAACACTCATGTGTGACTACAGTAATATCCAACTGACCACTAGCAAATTGGCAAACAGGTGAATCCAGGGAAGAAATGGCATCCAGTGGTCAGCAGGCATTTTGTAGGAAAATCAGTGTCTCCAGCACAACACGTATAGGAGTAGCAGATGCTGTCCAGCAAAGGCAGACCCTGGTGAGTCTATTAAGTCAGGGAGTAAGCAGTTTCCCTGTGCTGCCTTTGATCCAAGCACATACAGTCTTCCTTTTATTTCAGGCACAGATTGCACTCATCTTTCACAAGATAATGAAAATTGAGTATTTCCTTAATGGCCAAAGTAGATAGTGAATACTTTTGTTCGTGGTATGTATTTCACATTATAATGCCCCTGTGGTGTAGACTTTCTACTTTATTGGTTAAGTAAACTCCTCTATGGAAAGAAGACATTAATCATTACTTTTTTCCCTAAAAATATTACTTTCTTTCTATTTGAAGTTCTTTACCTGCCAGGCAAAATAAGTGTCCTAATAAAACAAAACCATTTACAAGTGTTAATTGTCTTTTTCTGAGCCATCCAAGGAGTAGAATTAGCTCTGAGCTATTTTCTCTTCCTCTGCTCTACCATGCTGTTTTCATAGAATATCCAATATATGTAGGTACCATTCTAATGATTGTCTGCTAAGCTGTGAATTTATGTTTCTTCTTCATGTCTCAGGAGGTAATATATTCAAAAGCATCTGGAAAGTCTCAGTGCTGTCCACCTGTGACTCCTGACTGTCCCGTGCCTACTGCATTCAGACAACACACCAGAGAGCAAGAGTTCTGCATACCGAAACCATACCATACAGGGTTAATTTGAAAAATGCCTCATAAGTTGATCAAAAGCTGAAAACCATTAAGAGCAATTTGTTCTTTTCAACAGAAATAAGCTTATGAGCATTTTCTCTTTGATGGTTTCTATTAACCAGAAAACATGGTCCTGCAGCAAGCCCCCCTCCTAAAGCAGTCCTTTTGTATACAGGGCCTCAGTTAGACAATAGAGCAGGATCTGGTTGGATTCTAAGCTCTGTAACATGAACTGATGGAAAAGAGAGATTCGACCTGATGTATACCTTTTTTTTTTTTAAAAAAAAAAAAAGGTCTCATTGGCAGCACAGGGGAAAGGGATGCTGTGTGTGTAACCAGTGTTGATGTGGGAATGGGTGAAGACAGACATGAGCTAACCTGTCCATGATTGAAGTTGGTCAGATACAAACCAAACCCAGTCCAGAAGCCTTATAGCTAGCTTCATGCAGAGTCTGTGCCCTGGATAATACATCCTGCCTCTCAGCAAGCCCTATTACCTCACATGCAGCTCCGGTTGCCCAACTCTCATATCCAAGCCCTTAGCACCCAGAGCTCCAGTGCAGGAGTTCAGGTCTGCCTTTAGACATAGCCACTGTCTGCAAGCAAGAGAAGGAAAACTAGGAGATGTTATTATCTTTTTTTTTTTTTTTTAGATCTCTAAGATATATACAAATCAACAAGCAGGGTCATATATCTAATAGATACTGCTGAGATCATATCCTTTTGTTGCAAGCATCAAAATCACCTCTATAAAAATATACATCTTCCTCTTTTTTTCCTCATTTCCTGGGCTGGAAGCCCTTTCAGAGTCTCTTTGCTCTGATCGTAAAAACTTCTTTTCATTCCCAGGCTAAATGGATGCATGAGACATTTGTATCCCATTGCTCTTATAGGCCATTTTAATTTTTGTGGGTTTGGGTTCAGTTGATTCACTTTGTGAATTCCTTCCAATACCTAATTCAAGGACCAGGATACTTCCTGCTCTATTGCCAACACAAATAAATAACTAAAAGATAGATCCTACCCTAAAGTGTTAAGAGATTTAGAGTAAAGGCAATCGATGGACACAGTTGGAAGAGGGTGAAGAAACTATGAGCAGCGTCAGGCAGTGTGATAGCCACCAACAGTCTACTCATGGCTGCGTATTTGTAGTGACTAGATCTAAGAAAAAAAATTGAAATGGGGAAAAGAAGCAGCTATGTAAGCATTTGGAAACACCTCAGCCAGGGAAAAAACATGAAACAGCAGAGCACATCTGTATTTGAAAATAAAATGATCTGGACCTGCTGGATGAGCATATACCCTGGGCATCCTGGACACAAAAGCTGACTTATTGGGAAAACATTGTACACAATGAGAGGTGTCATAGGACCTTCAAATCAAAAGCCTGGAAGAGAGAAGAGGGAGTTAGTGGACTGAAATTGCCTATGATAATTACCAAAGCAAGATGGGAATCTGAGAAAGAAACTGCAGTTTTTTAATGGCCAGAAGTGCCCTGTGGCCTCCCATACGTCTTACCAGGCCTGTGCTGGGGATCCACTAGGATTCAGTGAGAAAAACATCATTTACTAGATCAATATCAATGCTTCTGGTTGTGTATACGTTTCTTGGAAGGTCTCACTGCAGATGCAGGCTAGGCTTAACCCTATTTAGCTTACGAAGCATGACATGAGTAAATCCTGCCATGAAATATCTGCAAAACATATTATTTCTTTTGTCTGACTCTGAGTTATTTTGTCTCACAGTTATTGGCATTTGTTTTAAAACAAAAGCAATTTAACTAAATAACTGTTGTGGCTATAGGCTGACCTTCCCATTATTTCTACACCCTCTGGAGCAGTTAGCAGTGAAATTTCCTCCTGCTTCATAAATCAATAAATTATTTAAGCAAGATACTACTTTGAACTGCCAGTACTTGATTATCAGAAGCATAATAAACAGCAGATACAAGTAGAATATTCCTCTGTCTGCACGCTTTTCTAACAGGCAAGAGTAAAAATCACATTATCTCTGTCAAATGTATTAGTCTGAATAAAAGTCATCCTTTCTTTAACTATCTGGAGAGGCAGTGTGTGCATTGCCTTGCAACATGCTTCTCAGAACTGGCAGAGGAAATAATTCTTTTCACCAGGGATTCCAGGCCTTTGGACAGAGTAGTTTGAATATGACTAAAAAGGTTGCAAAATCTTTAAACAGTGTCTCACAAAGCAGATAATGTACCCTCTCCTTGCATCCACTATAGCATTAATGCCAATAAGTATAAACTAATTGTTAACATCTGTGTTAAGTGAGGGCAGTAAAGCTGTGTTTGTTCTCCTGCAGTTTCAGAGGATAAAGCTGTACTTCAGTTTCAAACACCCTGGGGGAACAGATCAGGAGAAGAACACTGGAATCAAGAAACAAAACAAGAGCTTTCAATTGTGCTTTTTAGTATGACTACATCTTAACAGACCTTTTTCAGGCATAAAAGAGGACTTGAAATCATCTCAGTTACATATCTCTGTCTGACTGAAATGGCAGATCAAGCCAAAAAGAAAAGAAAAAATTGTCTTTATCAATGAACAAAGGTTTAGTGGCTTCAGACTACTGCATAGCAGGCCAGGTAGGTACCAAGACTCACTAAATTGATCTGCAGTGAGCCATTGTTCATTTTACATACTGGAAAATTTCATAAGCATGACGTTCATTGATGTAACCACAGAATCACAGAACAGGGAAGGGACCTTGAAAGATCTAGTCCAATCCCCCTGCTGGAGCAGGAACCTAAATGAGATCACATAGAAAGGCGTCCAGGCGGGTTTTGAATGTCTCCAGAGAAGGAGACTCCACAACCTCCCTGGGCAGCCTGTTCCAGTGCTCTGTCACCCTCATTGTAAAGAAGTTTCTTCTGAAGTTTAAGCGGAACCTTCTGTGTTCCAGTGTCATCTCTCCAATCTATGCTTTGCTCTAAGGATGGTGCTGGGCACCTTCAAAGAGCGCAACTGCTGTGGGCTGGCACACACTGTGACTGCTCTCTGCTTAGGAGAATGGCAGAATGGTACAAGAAATGAGGCTCTGCTTTGGAGGAGGATTGGGCATTTTCCTTAAATCTATGCTTTATAAGGTATATCCCATTCTGCTTGGAAAAGGTGAGCTCCAAGAGGTATTCTTGAAATTAGGAGAAGGTGGTTGTGAGGCTTGTGACCGTCATTTCTAAAACTGATCCACACTGAGAGAGAGTAAAGAAACTTCTGTATGGAGACAACTGTCAGTGGTGCACTGCAGATGTACTACAGGTTTTTCAACTTTTGTTTGTCTCACAATATCATGTCAGCATCCATATCCTGCAGCTAGTTCTTCCTCAGTTTCTGAAGAACACTGTATCAATCCCTGCTAAATGATTTTTTTCCCCCCACAGCAGGCAAAAGCATGTCTATCAATTCTTTCTTCATGTTTGTACATCAGGATTAATTTCTGGGAAGCATAACAGATTGTCTGAGCTAGAATATTATTCTTAACCCCACTTCCAAAACACCTCTTTAGAGAAGTGTATGGGACAGAACTGAGTCAATTTTGAACTGCATTGGTGTTTTAGGGCACAACAGGTGCAAGCAATAATAAGGCCTCCATTTTTTCTCTGTACTAACATTCATTTGGCTTAAGCATCACAGGAATTTTAATCCCTGAAATATTTATCTCTCTTTCCAGGGAGTTGCTGTAATACCAGTTCGAAGATGCCTACAACATCGCTGCATAACGACAGTACCGGTTCCCAGGAAGCTGCTTCCCAGTAGCAACCAGGTCTTGACTACCAGCTATGAGCTTCTCTTGTGCCCTTCCCACATCTAAGCCCTGACAGTTGTCTGCTGTGTATGTTTCATTTGCTTGATTACTGCAACTGTTAAACCAGATGGCAAAAATGTAGTAAGAGGCATTAAGCTATAATATTTTAGTATGAAAATAGTAAATTATATTCACTCTAACTGTGGACCAAAAATGTTAAATTCTACTTTAAAAATTTATTTTTCTTTCTCTTCATGACCTCTTTCTGATACTTTCTTTCAGAAGAAGGTATTCAGCATTTTTTGCTCCAAAACACTGCACTAAAAAAACCATGGGATGTGTGTCCATGCATTGGGACTGCTTGCCATAGCAAACAGTAACTTTCTATAGGGCATCACAGCCTGAGACTCATCACATTCACTGAAGTACTAGTTTCACCTTATCTTAATCAAGAATAATAAGCAAGTTTTTTATTTTGTACTAGCCTGAACTCAAATGTCACAAGTGGCATTGTAAAAGAAAAAATAGTCATAGCACATACCGCCTGACACTGTAAAGCTCTTCATTTATTAGGAGCTTTAATAAGGCTCATTCATTCAATACAAAATTTTAAAATAGCCAGGTGCATTAGATTCTTGGCCTGGATGTGAACCTAATAAGGGTCAGCCATTGGTCAGTATTTAGGCGGCACCTCAATTTTCAGGCGATCTCTCTTTCCTTTTTCTCTGCAGCTCCCTGACCCACACAACTGGCCATTGACCAAATCTGTCTGGCCCACCAGGAACTTTGAAAATGCACAAAAGTCTGTTAGGGGCTAAACTAACAAAAAATTCAGTATTGGTAACTGAAGCCAGATGGGACAAACCAGTCCATGGGGTGAGAGAACTTCCGTGAACCTTTGGTGCTATCTAGATCTCCTAGGGATTTGTGGAAAATGCATCTCTTTGAACCACTTAAGCAGGCACATAACATTATGATGCCCCATGCTGGTTTGTGTGCATACCAGTCAGGACAAGCTTTACCATATCATGCAGTCTAATGGGAACTGACCGTGGCAGGGTGATTGAAGTATCAAACATCCAGGAGAAGACTAGTGACGGGCACGAAATAAAGCCTATCCCCAGAATGCTTTTGCATCCATTGCATATGTGAAGAAGCCTTGACAGTCAAGTTCTTTTGATGGAAAGGATAAGCAGAGATTATCTAGTGTGTCTTTCTCAGTTTGTGTGGCTGACCTCCCAGAGAAAAGCCCTATTCTTTTCCAAGTACGGCACGTGTGTGTATCCCTGGGGCAAATGAGAAACGGAATGTCTGTCATTTATTTGTTTAGTGCTTTGCAAACCCTCAGCACCCTGTGCTGCTTACGCAGTGTTGCATGCTTAATGTTCAAAGGACTTCTCCTCACTAGGACTCATCTCAGCCCTGGAGAAGTCGACGGGAATCTTCCCCTTGACTTGAGGGTGCTTTGGATAGAGCTGCAATCTTCCACACTTCATGTTCCCATTGAACTCAGCAGGGTGTCTGGATGTACAAGGAAGGAATCGCTGGTCCTTCAGTTACCCAATGTCAATATTAACCAGCAAAGTAAATACAAGCAATGGGCTTTCCCACACATAGTAATTAAATGTGCTTCCTCTATTTTCTGCCGCTTTCTACATTAAAGAACCTACATTGCTTTGTTTTAGCTTCAATGATTGTAACTGGGAAGCAAGTTTAGAAGAGGGCACCATAATCTCACGTTACCAACCGAATGTTAGAATCTAGTTTTTAAATATGACAATAGCAAGACAGAGTTTAGTAAATGGGTTTTACATTGTTTCTGATCAGCTACAATACATAAACATTGTTCATCCTGTTCATATGTTAAAAAACTAGTTTAATCATACAAGATAACTCATCTTTTTCTGCCATCTAGTGACAAAAACTGCAGTTTAGCAAGTTTATGGACTTTTCATCCAGGTCATTTATTTTATTCAGTCACACACAGGCAATAATATGCAGCTGTCAACATGTGTTTTCCTGGCTGTTCCACAGTACTTCATATGACCTGAATGTGGGAGAAGGCATAGAGCTTGTGGTTTGCCCTTTTATGTATCATCATTTTCATAATTGTTTTTAGCATCTCATCCTGTACATACTGACTAGGTCAGTCTTGCAGGGAAGGAGGAACATCTCTAGGAGAGAAATCCATTTACCATATATGTCTTCAAAGAAACCCACCTGACATCATCTGTGCGGACTCTGTCTCTCTACAGAGGACCAGCAAAACCTTTCCTCCACCTTTGACAAGTTACACATGAGCACACATAATACTATTGTTCAATGATAGTATTAAGACAATCAGTGGCCATCAGCCAGAAGAAATGAAATAGCTGCTATATCTAGCTCAAAAACTGTGTGTTTCTCTTTCTTTCCTTTTACTGAAATTGAAGACATACTTCACCAATGTCAGTAAAGCCATTAATATACTTAAAATTCAAGCATATGTTTAAAATGCTTTGGTCAAGCAAGCCTTTCACCTACTCTTCCATAAAGACTTTGTTGCGGGGCTATGAGAAATGAGCATTTTCCTAATTCTTGCCTAACCTTTGCCTTATCCTAATGTATGAAAGAATATTCTGTTTTCTTTTATGCAGGCACCAGGATAGACACCAGAAACTCATTTCTGGGTATTTAATGCCACCTGAGTAACAGAAGTAGTTCTATGAGACTTTAGTATGTTGCATGATTTTTCCCTAAACAAGAAGCCTCATTCAGATCCCACTGAAATAATTTGAAAAAATATCAGCAATACACATTAGGTCAGGCCCAATATAAGCTCATGGAGAAATGATTGTGACATTCAGCCTCTGTACTGCATATACATGATTCTTGGCAGGACTGAGAAGTAAATTACCTCTGCCTGTTTTTCCAGACAATGTCAAAATCATTAGATAAGTTGAGGAAGAATGACAACACATGTTAACATATCACTGCTAGCTTTACATTAAACATTGCAACCTTATTAGCAACAGCTGGCTACCTTGTTATATTCAATGCAGCAATTTTACAGAAAAGAATTAACAAAACAAAGCCATTATTTTTGCAGTGTTTTCAATGAATGATGGTATTATTTTCTTCTTTAATAATGGGGAAATTCTACAATATATCATTACATCTGTGTAAGGGATGGGCGTTACTAATAAAGACCACTTTGCACTTTGTTGTTTTGTGTTATAGATGTCTGATTGTTGAAGATTTGTATACGTGATCCTCCTGGACTATGACACCAAAATGGCCTGTAAGGTGAAAAATAATATACCTCATCACAGAAATTTTGCTATAGTTTTAATGAAGTGGTTAGAAAGATTACCTATGCCAAAACACTGCACTTTAAATTTAAAATAAAGAGGAACCAGCTCATATAAAAATTACATGTTAATAAGAAGCATTTGTAAGAAATTACTATGAAACTGGATTTTTAACTGGGTCAATAGAAAACAATGAGAAGACTTAAAAATCCTAAGGCATCAGCTGCATTTTATAGCCATCTCGTAAAAACAAAGACCAGCCCATGAGCAAATGAATGATATGACCCTTTTGTTTAACTTTTCATTTTCTTCATTGTCTTCAAGCCTCTTCAGTTACATAACTTTGCATTTATGTGAGGAATGAAAGTGATCCCTATAGATGAAATAATAATTAAAAAGAAAAACCAAGTCCAGCACTGCTTTTGTTGTTTCCATCAAGGCAAGGTCTTACTGGAACAAAGCCAGATGACTTTCCTGATCCCCAAATACTCCAGTGACACAAGCACAGAGGGTTCTTTGAGAGATCAGCCTCTGAAATGAACAAGAAAATACTGACCATAAGGGAAGAGAGATGTTTTCAGACAAAATCATGCACTCTTACTTTTTTAACTATCCTTTTTCCATTTGGAGATGTTTTCCCAGAACCTCCCCTTAACTTTTATGAATAAGTAGACCACACAGAGAAACCCTGGATGAAATCTCAAAAACAGCTTTTGAAAATAAGGCACCGTAATCCTCACTCAGTCATGTTTCATTGGTGATTAGTGTAACGCAGCCCCTGTACCTTTAAATGTCAAAGACCAAACCCTAAAAGGACAGGACAAAGTCATAGAAAAACTGCTGGTTCTTTTTTTTGGGGGGAGAGGGGGCGGTTGGAAATGTTTTTAATAGCAAAAAATTTCAAATTTCCAGTAACCTTAAGACTGAAAAGCCTTTACTTCAATGAGTCTAAATGCAGTTAAGCATGTATTTGAGTCTCTAAAACCTTATGAGCCTTATTTATATATTTTCACAATGAATAATTTAAACCACTAATACTGTTGTCTGACAACAATAATTCAAGAAACAATTACCTGAAGACCAAGGCTACTACTGTAGAGATGGAATTCTAACCACATCCAGGTACCTGCATATGTGGAAGTCATCCTACTCTCCCTTTGCTGTCAGTGCCAAACTAGATAGTGAAGTCAATGGGGTTCTTGGTGCGATTCATCTTATCCTAAATTAGCTGCCAATATTAGGTGGACATGAATCACTGTCTGAACTCTGTCAACTCAGCTGACTAGATCTGCACTGATTCCAGCCCTAGACACACAGCGCTGTAGTACCTGCATTGGAGACACCTAAAATATCCCTAGTTTTTTGCTGACTTATGATGAATTCAGAAAGTTTGTGATGTTCTTTTTCCTTGTCAGATGACAAGATATAATCAAGATGATGTGTCAAACATATGTTAAAATGCCACTTCACTGCAATCATTTGTCAAGTTTACAGGACTGGCTGAGGACCTCACATAGATTTTCTGGTTAAAGATGCTGTTTTACAGGTGCAACAAAAAAAACTGCTTCTTATATGGAAAGGACTGAAACATCCCACAGTTCCTAGAACAGGTGTTTAAAATAGCTATGTCTTTTTATGTTTCCATTAAAAACCATAAATTTTATTTAGACTTGAGGTACCCACAATATCTATCTTGAAGCCACCTTGTGACATGAATCTCTCTAGTCTTTCTAAATTATACATTAATTAACCAGATTTGATTCCTAGAAAAATTAAGCTATTGTCAAATCACTGGGTAAATGCAGAGGCTAAATTTAATTCCTCAACCACATCCACACACAGGCCTTCTGTGCATGTGTTGACCTATTTGCAGAGGGTGTGATCAAGGGTTTGTCTGGCTCAGTAACTCCTGCATCAAAGCCCTAGAGAGGAAATGCTGTGACGACAGCAATGCAAAATGCATGTGCCAGTTGTAATTACATTGCTATTTATTTACTCAGTGTAGGCACTTGTACTTTTAGAAATAGATTGAGACAACTGACTGATTTTAAACAAGTAATGGAAGAGACGTGGTTATAGCCATGAGCTAGCCAAGTACTGACATAGATGGACTTGTAGCTTTGTCCCTGGTTTTGATAGCATTAAACCTAGGAAGAGTGAAAGGGCAGTTCACCACACAAATAAAAGATCATTCTTACTCATTTGGGATAAGTTTATTTGGTGTAAATGGCCGAGTGTGATTACAGGTTTCATTAAAAAGTGATCTTATAATAAAAAAATCACATTACATTAAACTCAGATTACCAGCAGTAACTCAGTTTTATACTCCTAGTTCAACTCATGAAGTCAGTTGCCTCAGTGACTTGGGTGCAGCTTTTGAAAACCCAAAGATGCGAAGTGATCCAAGTCTGCTTACTCCCTGTAGAAGTAAGCTACAGGAACTCACAGTCACTGTGACCAAGAGACACATTCACAGAGTTGCCATGGATCAGGTGGCATGTGGTAGCTTGTCCACGTGCCCATGTGTCCTCCTGGCCTAGTTAGGAGGATTTAAGCAGTTATTAGTGCATGACAGAGGTATATTTTCAAGATACTGAGAGGACCTTGGTTTCAAGGTCAGAGTATGATCTTCAGGCAAGAAAATAGTGTCATATGCTGGTTTACAAGATGTTGTATCTGCTTCTCACCTCTTTCCCCCTTCTCCCTTTTAATGCCAGATGAAGGATACTAATTTACTACAGTCCCAAATAAGCAGCAAATCATTATTCACCATGCAGTGATCACCATGCAGACAGGGATATAAAGGGCATTCCTATTTCTTCTCTTTTGTATGAACATGTAATCCAATTTGCAATATCGCTGTAAATTATGGGAATCAGTGATCAGAGTTATGTTCACAGATCCCACACAGCGTCTCTGTGCAGCACTGAGCTAATGCTTGCCGTTCCAAGGAAATATTTCAGGCTTTCACTCACCAAGGACCATGAGAGTCTGATGGAAGGAGTTAGCTGTGTGCCAAGCATTATTAATAACATTAACATATTAAAAGCCATTTACTTACTGCCAAGCAAAATAAAATTCAATCATTTTAGAATAGTGGGAAAATCTCATTCAATAAAAAAGAACAAAAGCCATGTGATTATTTATTCTAAAGTCTTAACTAAGGAATATAATTTCAGATCTCAGGCCACATGCAATTTTGAGGTTGTTTTCAGTCATTTTCATTTCTTTGTCATCAAGCAGTAGGCTGATCTGCAATCATGTTGTCAGTTAGCAGGGACTACCAGTGGGTTTTCTACTCATCTGGAACTAAGGGGTCTATGAAACAGTAGGTCGGTGTTCAGTTTGTTATAGAATCATAGAATCAAATCATACAACCATTTAGGTTGGAAAAGATCTTTAAGATCATCAAGTCCAACCATAAACCTAATACTGCCAAGTCCACCCCTAAACCATGTCCCTAAGCACCACATCTACACATCTTTTAAATACCTCCAGGCATGGTGACTCAACCTCTTGCCTGGGCAGCCTGTTCCAATGCTTGACAACTCTTTCAGTGAATAACTTTTTCCTAATATGCAATCTAAACCTCCCCTGGTGCAACTTGAAGCCATTTCCTCTTGGCCTTGCTTGGGAGAAGAGACTGAGACCCACCTCACTACAACCTCCTTTCAGGTTGTTGTAGAAAGCAGTAACGTCTCCCCTCAGCCTCCTTTTCTCCAGGCTAAACAACCCCAATTCCCTCAGCTTCTCCTCATCAGCTTCGTTGCCTTTCTTTGGACATGCTCCAGCATGTCAATGTCCTTCTTGTAGTGAGGGGCCAGAAACTGAACACAGCACTCAAGGTGTGGCCTCACCAGTGCTGAGTACAGGGGCACAATCACTTCCCTGTTCCTGCTGGCTTGTTCCTGGTTTTTAGCTGAAACAGAGCTGGGTTTTCTTTTTCAATAGCTAGAATTGTGCTTCGTTTTGTTTTTCAGCCTGGGACTTGTTATGAGAGAGTCACTGAGAACGATACCAGTGTTTGCATCTTTGTCACTGGAAGTGAAGGACTTTGTGTTCTGTTAGTCTACAAGCACAAGATTTAAGGGGGTGAGGAATATTTAAATTAATAACCTAAATTGGCATTTAGATATGCCCATGGGATATTCCATATCATATCACATCATGTCCAGTATATCAGTGAGGGTCTCTTCCTCTTTTATCTCTCTGGCTTTTGCTCTTCCACGATTGCAGTTTTGGTTTCGGGACTGTCACTCCTCTGGGATCGTTATCTGGGAACGGGCCAGGCTTGGTCAGTGGGTAGTGGGCAATTGTACTGTGTATCACTCATTTGTATATTTTGTTACTGTTATTGTTATCACTACGATTTTAATATAAGCATTATTTTACATTTTCTTTTATTTCCACTGTTAAACTGTTCTTATCTCAGCCTACAATCCTCCTTATCCTTGCCCCTCGATCCTCTCCCCTACCCCCACCAGTGGAGGAGAAGTGGGTGAACGGCTATGTTGGCTACTAGCCAAGGGCTAGCCCAGTGGAACTATCACATGGCCATACTATTTCTGATACAAGCCAGGATGCTATTGGCCTTCTTGGCCACTTGTGCACACTGCTGGATCATATTCAGACAGCTATCAACCAATACTGCCAGGTACTTTTCCAGCAGGCAGTTTTTCCACCAGTTGGAACATCACTTGTGACTGGACACCAACTGGATTTAACTCCATTCACCACAACTCTCCAGGCCCGGCCATCCAGACAGTATTCCACCCAGCAAAGAGTACTCCTGACCAAGCCATGAGCATCCAGTTTCTTCAGGAAAATGGTGTGGGAAATGGTGTCAAAGGCTTTACTAAAGTCCAGGTAGACAACATCAACAGCCTTTCCCTCATCCACTAAGCAGGTTACCTTGTCATAGAAGGGCATCAAGTTAGTAAGGCAGGACTTGCCTTTCATAAGCCTGTGCTGACCAGGCCTGATTATCTGTTTGTCCTGTATGTGCTGCATGATGACATTCAAGATGATCTGCTCCATAACATTCCCTGGCACTGAGGTCAACTGATATCCAACTGCTCCACACCTGGGAACCAGGAAAGGCTAATGTGCTGGTAGCCCAGTCACACAGTGGAAAACCTCTTGTGGAAAACCTCCAGCAAGACAGCCTCGAAGCCAAACTTCTCAGGGAGAGGGAAGGAAGGAGATGACTGGCACTGCTATCTCCACAGCCTGCCAGCTCAGCTGGCTGTCGACTTTGTTCCCCGGAAGCCAATAGCAACTCCATCCAGCTGTCTACAACCACAGCTTGCTGTTTACCACTTTCAAGCAAATGTCACAAAAACACTCCCGTTGAAAAAAAATACCGATTTCCCTTCTTGCAGCATTTGCATTCCTTGCTATCCTTTCACAAATATGATGGTTGCGATTTTTCTGTTTCAGACAGAAAAGCTGCTGTGAACATCTCTACTGTGCTCATAACTCCTCATGATTGTCAGTACAAATCTACTTGGTCGAGGGTAAGAGACCCCATTATTGGTCATAGGACTTGAGATTTGCTTTTGTCCATATCATTCACTTGAAACCACATGAAATACTACACAAATCATATAATTACATGGATTTTCAGGCTGAGTAGGACCTCTGAATGTGAAGAGTCAGGTCTTCCTGTGGCGTCAGACCGGAGGAGCAATAAAGAGCCAGCTGCCTTTATAAGTAGGCAAGCTAAAGCAATTCACATCATAAAAGGATCTGAGGAAATTTGCTGCATTCTGAGTGCAGACTATGCAGCAAGCAGCAAAGATATCCAGACAAATAACGCCTTGATTTTCATATATCTGTGAGGTTATTTGCATATTTAATACCAAAAATGCAGAGAGCAAGTCTGGCAGGTACATGGACGTAAATGCACATGCCTTCATTACTAGAGGTGTATGTGTTCTCAAGATTTTGCAAATGGGTAGATACTTGTGACTGTAAACATATGAAATGCATTTAAAAAATATAGCCATTTCTGTGATGCCCTTACAGTTTTGCTGATTTGCACTAATATAAGATGAACTAATGTTCCTCACTGTTTCTTAATAGAACACTGTCAAACATTTCTTGCTACTGAGCATTTACTGTCATCTGCTAGAAGCAGGGAAAACTATCACTGTTGAGTAATTTTTGCCTGGAAATTGTGACAGTGACACAGAATGGATCCAAAATCAGCTTTCAGGATTCTGCAGTATCCTTCTAGAGGTAAAAAGCAGTTGAATTCAATAAAAGGTCAGTTTATGCAGCATAAAGGAAGAAATTCCTGGCTCTGTTAAAAAAAAAATAAATTACATTTTATTCTAATTTTGAGTCCTACATCAAATCTTTTTCTTTTCCTCTAGTTGCTTACACAGGTGTTGATCTTATTCAAATTATTATTGAGAATATGTATATATAATGCCACTAACAGTAACAGTTAATGCACTGTCCCTGAGGATCACGTTGGGGAAAACACTACAGATGAAGGAACAGATGCAGAAATGTTATGCAATGTGATTACTTCATTCAAAAAAGTTGATGATGGTAAAGGAGGAAGCAAAGTGTATTGTGCTTTCCTAAGCAGCTCCTGGCTCTTTCTTCCAGGGACATTTATAGCCACTAGCCTAAGATTAGCAGCATTTTACTGCCAGCTCCAAATTCAAACACTTTTATTAATTTTATTTTGGCAGAATCTAATGTTAGCAAAAGGTAGATGCATTCTTAATAGTTGGAAAAATAATTTCCTGTTCACCTCTATTTACAGTTGTTTACATTTCATTCCCCCCAATTTAGATCAAGCTTTAATAGTTTACCAGTTCATGAAAGGCTGCAGACATTTCCTCAGCCAGATCTACTCCTAATGAAAGAGTAAAGAAGATATTTTAAAGCAGCACTGCTGACGTACTCTGCTGGTGATATTACATTTGAGGTGCAGGAGTTTTCATAGGATTTAGTACGGAAAGGAAGCTGGGTCAACCCATATTTTTAATTCCAGTGGTTGTCCAGACAGATTTCTGTTTGTTAGCAATGATGACAAAATGCCTGTTGCTACTTTTACATTGCAAACCATTTTCCTCCCGTGGTTAATTTATTCCAGGTGAAAGTTTTGGAGAAACTCTGTGTGTAGAATCTACAAATAGCTAGGATCTTTAAGTAGATTTTACTAAACAATATTAAATATAGTATTAATCTGAAATAAAAATTACTGTCTCGACAATAATAAACCTTGAAGGAAGGCAGAGGGAATACCACATCCTCCTGCACTGAAAGCCAGGAAGAAATCTGCTTGGGAAGGTGAAAATGGATTTACCATGGATGAAAGAAAAAGGATATAGTGTGAGACGATGCCATTTTCTCAGCCTTAGGCAAAACATAACACATTTTTAGCAGCTGGAAAAGAGTGTTGCTGCTGATTACAAAATAGCTGTGGTAGAGTTGCAAGTTTGACTTTCCCAGATTTGAAGGGCCATGCTCATGGAGGCAAGATGGTAGGGAAAAAATGTTTCAATGCAAGAAGACTCCAGTGAAGACCACTGAAAAGGACCAGGAAATTAAATCATCACAATATGCTGCTCTCTGAAATAACACATTTAGTGAAACTGATCAACTGCATCTCTTCCAAATGTTCATTATTTGGGGAGTAAGAGGCACTGAAGAAGCAATGGAACCTGTTTTGGATGGACTGCACCCAATTGCCTTCTGCTTCAGTAGATTTTCTGCATGGTCTCCCACTGCATATCTCCAACATGTAAAAGGTCTTGCTGGCTCACTTACACTACCATTTTGTGTTTATCCTACAAACTGAATTTATGCTGTTGTCTTGGACAGACAGTGAGCATTTACTCTTGACATGATGGAATTACAGAAAGACTTAATTATTATAAACAAAAAGTTTTAAACATTACTCTCTTCCTATTTATTCAATTGCAGGCACATACTCCCAGTCTTGCTGCAGTTTCCCATTGACTGTATTAAATACTTCATACATTTTCTGTAACACCATCTTAACTGCTAACTTTATGGTCCCTTCTCTAACACCACTTTTCAGAATTACTCACCAAAATCTCAAGCATGCAGCTATCAGCATTCCCGTTGTGCTCGTGCCTAGTATGTTTATGGTAGTTTTGATCCTGCAGAAGAAAAGCCACAAAGTCTAGTGCTTAATATGCTAAATTCTTAACTAGTTTCTAACAGCACAGCCTCACATGATCAGGATAGTAATGCCACTTCATGTTAACTGGCAGTGCAGTGCACTCACAGCCCTGGTGAAAAGTTTATGTCTGGAGGCTGAATTGCAATCATGGATATTTCAGGATGTATATTTAAAACTTAAGATTTGAAATAAAGTCACGAATATGACTTAACACTTTCAGCAGCAATCTTCCATGTTTTTAAACAATGAAACCTAGTGACATGTACAAAGGAGGGATGCAGAAATAGAAGTGTGACTTTCTGTGGCCATTCTCTGTACCTGTTTATTCTTGATTTTTGAAGTATGTCAACTCATACCAGTCTTAAACTAAAGGCTGGAAAGGCAGTTCATTTGTTAATTATAGAACCATAATCTTCTGAACAGGGAAGCTAAAAACAACTGTGTGGCTAGTACACCCCTGAGTGCACTGGAGTGTTTGCAAATCTCCAGTTTCACAAACTAGCCCAGGATTTTGAATAAGGTCGATTTGTAAAAGTTCACTGACCTAATCACCCAGAGGGCCAGGGTTGTTCAGGGTCTAAGAAAACAGTGTGTTCTTTAGGTCATATTTCTTTGCTAATTTAGGGGAAGATACTTTTCCTGTTCATTTTACAGACCAGCAGTTTCCCAAAAGGTGCTGTGGCTTCTCTGTTTTGTCACAACCCTGGTGCAATTCTAGAGGAGTCAATTCCTCCTACCCAATGAGGAATACAGTGTCAATGTCAAGAATTGGGATAATCCAGCAGGAAATATTCATGGCAAATGATTCAAAGATTGTCCCGAATGTATCAGAAAAACACAAGTAACATGTGACAAGTTGCAAATTAATGCAACAAAGGCAATAAGGTTAATAAGGTCAACTTTATATGGCATAACACATCTGTCCAAGGAAGCAGTGCTCCCTTACAAGCCAGATGATGTAGGTCTGCTGACATCCTCCTTAAGGACCAGGCACTAGCTGGGTCCTAGCCTAACTGTCAAACTGTCAAAACCTGGGGGGGGAGAAAAAAAAAGAATACAGAGAGAAAGTACTAATCACACTCAGCAAAGGAGAAAGTAAAGGGAAGTGGTGTGAGAGCTGAGAGCTCAAAATGGACTGAGGGCACACTGGAGGAGGAGCAGAGACCAGAGAGAGAACAAAGCAGCCCAGCAGTGCCCAAAGCTCACAGAGAACCTCCAGGTCAAGCCAGGTGGAGTTGCTTGGCATGCAGGCTGCTCCACATTGGTGCCTCCAGAACAGTGGGCTGTGTCCTCCTGTGGACAAGGTCTCCACATGAGGCTTTGAGATAATGCTGCTAATGCAGCCCTGTGGGGAGCCACTTCCAAGCACCTGAAATTATAAGAGCCCGTCTGTACTGGTTTTTAGCTGGAACAGAGCTGGGTTTCTTTTTAGTAGCTAGAATAGTGCTGTGTTTTGGTTTCAGCCTGGGATTTGTTATGAGAAGAATGTTGTTAACATACTAATGTTTTAAATTGTTGCTAGAAGTCAAAGGACTTCTTATTTTGCTAATCTACAGGTGCAAGGTCTGGTGGGGTGAGGAATATAAAAATTAGTAATCTAGACTGGCATTTGGATATGCCAATGGGATATTCCATATCATATAATACCATATTTAGTATATTTATGATGGTCACTCTCTTGCAGGGGTTCTCTCTCTCTGGCTCTCACTCTTCCAGGACTGAGGCTTAGGTTTTCACTATTGTCGCTTCTGCAGTACCATTATCCAAGAACAGGCTGGGCTTGGTCAGTGGGTGGTGAGCAATTGCACTGTGTATCACTCTTCTGCATATTTTTATTATTATTATTATAGTTATTATTATTATTCAGCATTATTATTTTAAGTTTTATTTTACTTCAATAATTAAATTGTTTTTTCTCAACCTATGAGTCTCCTTACCCTTATCCCTCCAATTCTCTCTCCTATTCCCCAGGCGGGGAGGGGAGAGCAAGTGAGTGCCTGTGTTTAGCTGCTCACCAAGTGCTAGCCAAGTGAAACCTCCGCACCACCCAAGAAGTACATTTTAATATGATGCCCAGGAAACATGTTTGGAAAATTACTTGAGTGTATGGAGTGAGGGCCCTGCTGGGATAGCACTGAGAGACTATGCGAGGACTTAGGGCTATTGGAGCAAACTTGAGGCATCTTGTCCACATATCTTGTAGGGAGGAATTTTTGTAAAGAGCTACTGAAAGAAACAAATCTGTGTTTTATCCCAGAGGAAATCAGTTGGTTCACTCCAAAAGAAAAAAGAGCTAGCACATGAATGGAGAGACAGAGGAATCACAGAATCACAGAATGCTAGGGGTTGGAAGAAACCTCTGGAGATCATCTAGTCCAACCCCCCTGCCAAAGCAGGTTCACCTAGAGTAAGTTGCACAGGACTGCATCCAGGTGGGTTTTGAATATCTCCAGAGAAGGAGACTCCACAGCTTCCGTGGGCAGCCTGTTCCAGTGCTCTGTCACCTTCAAAATAAAAAAGTTTTTCCTCATCTTCAGATGGAACTTCTTGTGTTCCAGTTTGTGCCCACTGCCCCTTGTCCTGTTGCTGATCACCACTGAAAAGAGTTTGGTTCCATCATCTTTAGACTCCCCCCTTTAGGTATTTATAGGCATTTAGAAGATCCCTTCTCAGTCTTCTCTTCTCCAAGCTAAAGTGTAGACATCCTGAAAGTAGAAAACCTCTAGAAGAAAACATTCATGTCCTTTCATTTAAGATAAATACGTGTTCAAGTGTCTAGTCATCCTTGTTTGCTGAACATTTAGAAAAGTAGACTAATGAATATCGCGTGATGTGCTGGAAGGTCTGTGGTTTCAGTCAAAAACCTTCTATTTTTTGAGTTTTATTTTGATTTACTTTTTGCATGTAAAAGCCATAGAGAAGAACTTAATCAAGATGTACTACCACCTGGGCTCAAGCCTAAGCTTCATGCAGATCAATTTTTGACAAGGAAAACAAAAAGATCAGGGTTTCCCTAAACATGACAACACTGATGCAGAGATAGCTCCTTTGGCTTTGAGCTACTTCCGTCCAGGGAATATTTGAGATCAGATTTGACTTGATACAAGATTCTTCTGTTCCAGATGATCCCCCATCTTCATGAGACCAGGGAACAGACTGTGGTATCTCTCATCATGCATGCAAAGTCCATGCCAAGTGCTGCTTGACACGTACATGTCCTTGGGTCAGGGGCCAGTGGGTCTTTCTCATGGCTTGTAGCTCCTATGCATGTAGGCAGCAGAGGAAAGTGGAAATTTCTGACAGATCCAGGGAGATATTTTGCCACGTTGCCCTCAGTTCATTCAGCTCACCCACTGTTACCACCAGGGACTCCAGCATCAGACAATTTGTGGAACTATTCAGGTTGTTTCTGATATAAGAGGGGATGAACTGTGGGGTCCAGCATCTCTTTTGGTTATCCTGTGAAGGTATCTGTGAAGAAGATCTTTATTTCTGTATCCAAGGATTTTTCAGCTACCACACAGAAAAGTTTTGCTAGGCTTCTCATGGTTATAATCCCAATGCTCAGCTTCGTTATGCCCTTGGATTTCAGATATTTTTTGTTAGCATCTTTGTATTTTTGGCTTGTCTACTTGCATCTTCATCAATCCATGGAAGCAATAGCACATCTTCTATGTTTAAATTCATTTCAGAGTGAAAATCCACCAGCCAGCTTGGATTACTGATTAGCCTTGCATATACCTTAGTTTTGGATTATGTTTCCCATAATTGCAGCTATCTAATTCCCTAAAGAGTGTATTTGTTTCTTACCTTTATCCTGAATTAAGGACAGCTGTTATACCTGCTAGCTTCCAAAGGTTTTTCAACCAGAATAGTAGGATACAAGCTTTCTGCCAGTGGCCATTGGGACTAATATAATATTCACTATTAATTCAGTCATTGATATGACCTTAGATTTACTTCTTTCCTCTACAACCTACTGTTTTGGAATATCTTCAGCCTTTAGTTCACGGTCTGTTGCACCTCCACAGCTTTTCTTCCTACACTGTAGGATCCCTTCTTCTTTTCTGAAGTAACCCCTTTTCTGATCTTATTGATTTTCCACTAGCTTACAATTCTGTGCCCATGCTTACCTATTCTCAGTCAATATCTAATTTATCCTGTAAAAATCAAATCCTGTTATCCAGATTCTGAAGTCACACAAACTGCTGGTAACCTTTCTAACCTCTGTCAAAAATTGTTTATTATACCACCTTGTTATGTAGTCCCCTTGGTGGATACATACCTTGGACTTATTACATAAAAATCTGCCCCATTCTTCCTGATAGGCAGAGGAAGACTTAGCTTATTTTTTTATAAATACTATTCTTCCTCAATTAAACACACAAACCTCCCCCTGCTTGTTTCTGTTTCATGAATTGGCTTAGGTTTTCATTGGCCTTGTATTGGGGGCAACATTTCCACAGTCAAAAGAAGTATTCAAATTAAAAATATGAATATTTTGTGTAAATTGTGGAGTCATTAGCAGTGCTTAGCAATGACAGGATAAACCAAAGTGCATTAAATCATGTTAGTTTTCAAATTGAGCTCTGGATCAATGGAGGCAAAATAATGATCCCCAACAATGGCTGGAGAGTAGCCTGCAAATGGACTGGGGTATTTCAGTTTCCAAGCCAATGTCTTCTCACAAGTCATTAATACCTTTAGCAGTACCTAGCACTCATGATGGCAAATTTGCAGAAGTCCCTATCCTGCAAAGAAGTCCACGAGTAGTTCTTATTAATAGGGAAATAATCCTCCTTCTGGGCAAGCCCAAGAAACAAGATCAGAGAGACAAATATATAGCAATATAAAGTCTTTCCTTCGGGAAGGTTTTCCACTTACTTAATGGGCTCTGTACCACACCCTTGAGGAGAAATCCCAACCCAATCAACTCAGTGGGAATTTTGCCACTGACTTCAGTGGTGCAGGATTTCACCACCTTCCTTCACATGGACCCAGATCACAGCCCATGTGAGTTAGCAGCCCAGGCACATGACAACCTTTCTTATTTATGCTGAGTTTTTATCTTATTTCTGGAGGACCCAAGAGATGACTGTGGATTCTCATCAGTATAAGCAACATCAGTACCTGCTTTGGAGGCTAGCATACATCTCTATGTCTTTGCTTCTTTACTTAAGGGATTTCTTTCTTGGGTAAACTGTTTCTCAGCCCAGACAACAGGAATGGATTTGTTCCTTCTTTTTTTTTTTTTTTTTTTTGTTAATAAGAAGTAAAATGTAAAAGTAGTTTCCAAAATCAAAAAGTATGTTCTTGATTGTTAGACTAATATAAGCCAAAGTCCTGGACACATTGCAAAACAGAATACTTCAACTTTTTCTCTTGTTTTCAGTTACTGTTTACTAACTGGTACATTTTCCATCAAATGTGAATCAACTAGGAAGTGTACATTTGTGGTAGCGAATCCTGAAGTGGCCTTCATCTTCCACAAAGGTTTCTATTCCAGCAACAGATAATCATGATAAGTCAGCGGGAGTAATTAATTTAGAGACATGCGCTGACTAGCTTGTCTAAATAGGTTTCTTCGCCCAACCTTACTACATTTTGGTCTAAAAGCATACAAAAATTACTCACTAACAGGAACTGTATAACATCAGTCACTGCCAAAAAACTTCAAGAGAGCTCCTGGAAATGATTAGAAAAAGCTACATTTAAAAAAAAATTATTTTTTTTTAAAGTCTTTAAACTGTTTACAGAGGGTACAGATTTTCTAGGGAAGAAGATTATGGCTTCAGGCTCCAAGTTTGAATAAGTGTCTAATTTCTCTGTTCTACAATAGCCTCCTGTTCCTCTACTGTGTTTAATGAGCCATCACATTGTAACAGCCAAGGGGTATAAAGCTCTTCATTTAATCTAATACTTCAATGGGAAAGGGTATTTCATTTAATATGAAATTTCTTCAGATCTTGTGGAATTATACATTTGTTTTTCCTCAGTATTTTTATTGGTCATCCAATGAAAGGTATATTGCAAAATTAAGATGCCATATTCTGCCTTGAGTTAGTTAGAAGTAAATCTGGAGGTCTGCTTCCTGGAAAACAAACCTAATTGTCAAAGTCAAACAAGATAAATGTTTGGAGACTCTGTAAAAGTTCATTAGAAAGCCCATGATAACCCCATGGGAGGTACAATCTGATGCTAGACTATTCTAGCAGTAAATTACTGTATCTACCTTCAAACCTGTGGCTAGTTTGAGTCTGTTGGTCTTGATCATTGTGTCTGGGGAGTAAAACTGATCTCTTCCCATTCAGTTCCTCTGTGCTCACACCTACCCAAACATGAAGAAGAAAACCTTCACTGATGAACCTCTATGAGCCTGCAGGTTGGAAAAAAGTCAGAGTCATGGAGGATAAAACTAAAATATACAATAAGAAAAATGCCACATAAGAAATAAGAGATTCTTCAGACCCTGGTACCAACTGTGGAGGATAACTAGTGAGTAACTCCTACCCAGCTACACCCTGTGACTGAGGTTCAGTCCAGGTCAACTCTCACTTTGGCATGCCATGTTTTGAGGGAGAAGACTAATAGGGGATTGCCCATTTTGGGAGGGATGCTGGTGGCTATTGCCAAAAGGTATTGCTAAAAACTCTTATCCTCAGAAAAATTAACTTCCCTGAATTTATAGTTTTGCCTGGTAATTGACAAACAAGCACAAAAGAAATAGCACATAATAGCTCATAATAATAAGACATAATCCCTAACTGAGTCTTGCCACTGAAGTTTGAAGTGCCCCTAGACTGTATTTAAAGAGTCTCTGGTTACAAGAATTGACACTGAAAAAATAAGCATCTGGGAAGATAGCTTTAAAAGTCATCTACACTGATGTTTTCATGGCTGTTGTTTTTGCTTTCAGGAAAATAAAGCAAACTCTGTCTTTATTCAACTAGTTCTAACACAGTAGTATGAAATAAAATGGATTATATACTCTCTCACATGCAAACATAAATCAAGTTTTTCATAAAATCACTTTAAAATCTTGTGAGCCTTTATTTTCAGCTGTACCCAAACTATGAAATCTCTCTGGCTGTTTTAAGATAGCAGAGATGTTGACCTAGTAACAGAATCTGGCAACCTATTTGTCCTTATAATAAAAACTCTTCTCCAAGATACACAGTTTGAGAAGAAACCAATCTTCTGTTTGACTTTGTAGGTGAGTTAGGGCTTGTCCAGCCAAAAAGTTCAGAGGTTTGTGATGAGACGTTATCTTGGGACAAAGTGAAACTTCTCAAGGGGATCCACTTGTTAAAACATCGATTTTCTCAAAGGGCTGTATATGCTCCCCTGATTAAACTAGGACTCGTTAAAGGTCTTTCCCTTTTTGTCGCATTAGCTTTCGAGGAGCTAAAAGGAGAAATGAGAACCACCCCGTACATACACACTATGATTTTAACGAATGCTAAATCTGCTTTGTAAACAAGTAGCAAGAACAAGTAAAGACTAATCAAAGATGATTAAATTTCTCTCTGTTCTACCACATTCACAAACATCTACCCAAACTTTTCAGCAGCTGGGCCAGATTAAAAACTTACAGCCTTTCCACTGACTTCAAATGGCTGGGGCAGAAGCAATGCTGTCTGCCTCACTCAGAACAACACTATTTCCTTATCCTCATTCCCATTAAAGTTATTTTATAGGTAACAAGCAACTATCAATTAATTTTTTGGCAACATAGTCAATGCTTACTATCACTACCCTATTTAGTCTCAATCTAGTTTTTCACCTCTCACCTAATGCTTTGGAAGCCTTTTCTGAGAGCTCAGTAGCTCATTACTGTAGTTTACAAGTGCTTACTCTATATTTCCACTGAACAAGGCTTTCACTGTCCTGTGCCCTTTCGGAGACATAGTCACTATAAGGCAATAGTGTGAAAATCTGTCTTTGTATGTCTGATTGAAACTTGGTGCTTTTTTCCCTCTTCTTTCCTCTTGTGAAACACCACAACATTTTTCAATTAGAGTAGGTTCTTGTTGCAACTACTATCAAAGCACTGTTATCATAAAACATCTGTCCTAAATGTAAGAACATCTGTTTCCCAAACTCCTTCCTGGTCCCTAGATGACTCATTTCTTTGATAGCTCTTCTTTGTAATGGAAGTATTTTTTTTAATGTTTTTAAAATTTTTCTTCTTCATTTAACATGTTGAGCTAGTGCTTCACAATATTAAGCTATGCCATTTTGTGCTTTTCTTGTAATTCTTTCCACATTATAATACTTATCCATGTAATATAATTATTTCTGTTTCTCTTATAAGAACAACTGTTCCTACACTGATTTTTAAGTGCTGCCCAAGCAGCAATACAAAGAATCCTGGATTTCATCCTCCCTGTAATGCTGACACTGAGGTTATGAAAACAGTCTAAGGGCCACTGGCACCAGGTACCACTCGAGTTCATTAGAAGGCAGCCATTTATACTTCTGTAACCTCTTTTGCAATTTTTTATTTCACATAAATATTCCTGAAGCCAAGCATATCAATGCAGGACTTCTAAATTACTGCCTCAATTTTGCAGTACAGCCCTATGCAGCAGAGCAGAACATCATCAATTTATTTTGCCAAAATAAAAGGAAATTAAAGTTTCAGCAAGGTTGCAGCTGAGTTCCCACTGAAGATATGGAGCGGACTTTATAACATCCTCACTGAGACGTTGGAGCTCACTTTAAGTGACAAATTATGTAAGCACTATAGTGCAATTCTTTCTTGCTCACTATTTCTTCATTCAACTCCCATGCAAGCACATAACTGCTGCATTGTCAGAAAGGTTCTTAACAGTTATTTCCTTTTTTTTTTTTTTTAACTTGAGCTGTGACTACTTTGATCACGCCTTTTAATTCTGAATTACTCTAAGCAGCGCCTCGAGGGCAGTGCTGAATGTGCCTTGGGTAAATTACTGCTTCGCAGCTGTATCATGTCTTGAAGCAGGTAAGGTTTCCTGTATGTCTCCCTTGCAATTACTGCCCGAGGCAAAGCTGGCTCAGCTGGTGAGATCTGATGCTTACACACACCACGTGCTTTTAACTGAGCTTTCAACAGCCTTATAAAGTGCCATTCACCCACCTGCCTAGTCCATTGAACAAGTGAGATGTGTCCAACTAGATTCCTTCTGGACATAAATCAGCATCACTTTAAGGAGCTGTACTCAGTCTCACTAAGCAAGGAATGGGCCAGCAAGCAGGTAAAAAACATGTTGTATGCCTTCAAATGTTCGTGAGGGCTCCTGGTATGGGCTCCTGCTTCAATTGAGAATTACAGAATCATTAAGGTTGGAAAAGACCTCTAAGATCATCCAGTCCAACCATCAACTCATCACCACCATGCCCACTAAACCATATCCCTGAGTAAACCCTGAAACTTGTCACTGTAATTTGTCAGGATCTTCGCATGGATAGGGGAAATAACTAGATTCTACCTCTTTTGGTACCAATATTGATTATTGAATTGAAGGTTAAAGGAAAATGAAAATGGATTGTCCTGTGAGGTTTCTGAAATATTGGCAATGTGACTCATGAGTGACTTGGAGCTTTGAGTAACATAAGATTGGGTTAGACATCCAATTCCCTGACTCTGTGAACTCAGTGCTTTTTACCAGAGTAGCTGAGAGTAACAACGCTGGCTTCCAAAACAATATTTGCATAACCTAAATCAGCAGCAGGGGTATTATAACTGGACAAAAGTGGTTAAATGAGCTTTAGAGTGTTTTAGTTTTGCCCTTAAGTACTTTTATGCCACTATATTTTCCCTGCTCTTTTTACTTCGTCAGCTTCTGGAGGTGATCTCTGAAATGCTTCTTGCTGCCAGCCAGTTTTCACCAACCAGGAGGATCTCTTGTTAAACTTCCCATGTATTACTTTAGTCAGCACGTTTCTTTTTCTTTTTTTTTTATTAAGGCAACTGGCCATGTTCCTCTGAGACTGAATTAATGCTTCTTTGTAAACGAGAGTGAAAAAGGCTAAAAACTTCAAGAATTCACAACAACAGGGATCTATGAAAATTAATACCAAGGTGGCTTGTGGCTGTCTTTTGTCCTGGAATTTTTCTGAAAGTCTGGGAAAAATGCTTGGTCTGCTCCTTTGTGGGTATTTCCAGAGAACCTGTTCCCACAAGTACATGAACACTGAAATTTCATTCCAGCAAAGAAACAGGAGAAATTGAAGAAGACAATAAACTAATCAAGCAATATTGAAAGGTTAAGTTAGGTGGGGTCACTTGAGGTGAGGTCCAGAAGTTTGATTTCAGTCTTGTAGAGCAGGGTCCATCACCAGGTGAAATTGTTGACAGCGTGAGTTTTATATCTGACCCATCACCTGCATTCTCTCCGTAGCCCATGGGAAGAAAATGCACTTCTGGAGAGCAGCACCTGTGCTTAGATTACAAGCATCTGTTTCTCTCCACTGGCCCTGACAGGAGCTTAGACATTTAGTCCTGTCAGACAAATCAAAAACCTCACTCAGCAGCCCACTCTTCCTAGACATGTCTTCAGTTTCCAGGCACCGAGGTTTCCATCACTGAAAGCACCTCTTTCTTGCCAGTACTGAGCATCTTGGCTTGCCTCTTAAGCCTGAATTATTTTTAAATCTATAAACCAGTCATTCCCTTACGAGTCATGCATCCAACATACTGGTTTTTCACAGTATGCTTAGGATATCAAACATCCAAGACTAGTCATAAAAAGAGATGGGCCACAGCCTCTCTACCCTCTAGGTGCCAATACTGATCTGCATCTACAGCCAAACACAGAACGGGAAAATCATGGTTTACTTCCTTGTGGTGCCTAAGGGGATCTGAGCTCTTACATCCCAGGACTGTTCCCATGTGCTACATTCATTCTCAGTTCCTGCAGTTGTTCCACTTTGCACAGAATAAGAAACTACTGATTGGATGAGAGAAAGTTACGCAATTTGAAATATTCTTGAGTTATTCATCATTTGTTGTTGTCTTTTTAAATGAACACTGTAGATGCAAAATGATTGTACAGTGAAACAGGCAGATCTCTGAAGTCATACAAATCTATAAAAGGGCATTATGGAACTGCACAGGCCAAAGTTTTCAAAACAAGCATGTAAAGTAAGGCTTTTAAATTCAGATTTCAGCACCAGAAAAAGTCTCAACCAGAACAAAATGTACCTTGCCTTGCCATGTCTTTCTTTGATAATATACTTATTTAGGTACTTACATTGGCATTGCACAGACTAACATTAATTACATATCTGAAGAAACAACTCTTGACCCCACAGTGTGCTAAATATGGATTTCCCAACGAGCAGTATGTAAAGAATGCAGTGGGTTTAAGCACATAATGACACTTGGAGAAACAAAGCTCTGCAGTGTGACAGGAAAAAGAAAGAATTGGCTTCATTGACATTTTTAGCACTCACAGCTCCATCATGAAACTTTGGTTCTTGAAGGTAGAAATTTTTGAGAAGAAGCTAAAAAAGCTTTGCTGACATGTTGTACACCATGATGGGTCAAAGTGTGGACCCAGCTTCCAAAGATCAAATGGTAAATCTGTTAAGAACCAATTTAAGATGCTTATTGCTAGCTTTGTAAATCCTCTAATCTCTTTGGGTACACAAAGTAGTAAATATACCCTGGGAAACATTGCTCCAGTGCAGAGGCAGGATACAGACAGTCACGGGGATTACAACTGGTCAACAGTGTGCAGCTAAGTCAACACTTTTTCTTTTTTTTTTTTTTTTCCCCCAAAAGAAAATGCAGTTATACGAACATTTTTCTCTGAAAATATCTATCTCCCCTGGAGAATTTCAGGTTTTCCATAATAAAACAATAAACTTTTTTGAGCGTAAAGGCTGCTGGTTTGAGTTCTTCCCCTTTTGGGAATGTGAAAAGTTAAAAATTCCTGCAGTTAAAAGGGAAAACAGAAAGATTTTCCAGTCAGCACTAGAAAAGATGACTAGTTCAGGGGAAACCCTTACCTCTGAGTGTAAAACAAACCAGGTCAGCAGTGCCTCTTGGGAGCAGAAGGTGTACCACATAGTGGCGATCCTGCTATTTAAGGTGATTTAAACATTATTTTAAAGACTTAACAGCTACAAAGTGCTGGAAGCTCTGTGGTACTTAGAAGAGGCACAAATGTTCGCTTTGATGGGATCTGAGGTCATTATCAAAGGTTAAATGTCAGTTGTTCCTTTCCATTTGTACACTGTGAGCTGTAAGGCTGTGCCCTGCTTTTACCTCATGTATGGGCCACAGAGAGGCACAGGTACTCTGGTTGCACAGAGATCATGTATAGGTTACACAGCCTCTCCTCATCTGGGCTCTCAAAATGACTGGAGAGATTTCCACCCCTCACCCCCATCACTCTTTTCTGCAGCAAGGGATTTCCTTGCTGAGGAACTATAACCATTTTGATTTATTAATTCAAACTACAGCAAATCTTGTCCATAATTTGCAAGGTCTGGATATTGAAACAAACAATACTTTTAATGAATCCCTAAAGTTCCTCCAGTTCCTCCTAGCTGTGCAAAAATAACTATTTGACAAACCCCTCATGGATCAGAAATAGAGTAATCTGACAGATCATGTACTGCATGAGGAAGAACAGTCAAAATAGCTGACAGCCCAACTTGCAGTGTGAATATCTGCAAGCAAAAATACTCATACAGTACAGATATTGAAGAAACTTGCATAATGAGGCTTACTGGTAAATTATTTCCAAGCCAAAAGTAAGTAGAAGTTGATATGTCCAAACACTAGCCAGTCAGCTCCAGTCACCATAGGAGCTCTTTTTGTTCATTGTCTTGGGCTCCCTTTGACAGCAGATTGATATAAGTTACAGGAGGTATTGCAGTGATTTCCCTATCAAATAACATATGTGGAGAAAAATGTCTGTAGACTGTAGTGGCAAAAGCTTAGTCTGACAAGGACCTCTAGGGGAGTAAGCATATTATCTTTGTCATCTGGCCAAGTTTTCATGGAAAAGCCATCCACTTCTCCCTGTAGTTTTTGTCTAAAGCCATGCATGAGCACCAATTGTGAGCTGGCTTTAGAGAAAACGAGATATGCATGAAAATGTGTCTGCTATATTTAGTAATATATTTCAATAACAGTTTATGTTTTTAGCATCTTAGCACCTATTCCTTTTAAGTGCAAGAAAATAAAATTATAGACATACATATACACCAAAATCTTAGGTGGCAACACTGTCATCTTCGGAAAACTCTGAAAGCAGAATTAGCATTTCTTAGCTTCTCCTTGGCTCAGTGTCAAAGAGTACCAGGTACCAAAACCTTGGGAACATTATTGTGTAGAGCAAATATTTCAGGTCCATCTCAGTCCCATAACAAGAGAGACATGGAGCAGCTAGAACAAGTCCAGAGGAGGGCCACCAGGATGATCTGAGGGCTGGAGCACCTCTCCTATGAGGACAGGCTGAGAGAGTTGGGGCTGTTCAGCCTGAAAAAGAGAAGGCTCCGGGGAGATCTTATAGCTGCCTTCCAGTACCTGAAGGGGGCCTACAAGAAAGCTGGGGAAGGACTTTTCATAAGGGCAACTAATGACAAAACAAGGGGAAATGGGTTTAAGCTGAAAGAGGGTAGGTTTAGATTAGATATTAGGAAGAAGTTTTTCTCTCCCTCACTGTGAGGGTGGTGAGACACTGGAACAGGTTGTCCAAGGAAGTTGTGGATGCCCCCTCCCTGGAAGTGTTTAAGGCCAGGCTGGATGAGACTTTGAGCAACCTGGTCTAGTGGAAGGTGTCCCTGCTGATGGCAGGGGGGTTGGAACTGGATGATCTTTAAGGTCCCTTCCAACCCAAACCAGTCTGTGATTCTATGAACATAGCAATATCTCTGGACTTAGCACTAAAATAAAGGTTACGTTGTCATATGAATACTTGGAGTAACATCTGTCATGAAGTCAAATATACTTGCAGAATATGTGCAAGTATCTAATTCTCTTTCTATGCATCACATTAAAACACATAACCATAAAATCCTGACTGTTATTTTCACCCCAGTGGGATTCTGCTAAACACGACAACACATATCCACTGTCACAGAGATATTGTTTGTTGGTGATATTACTATAATTGTAATATAAACAATGCTGCCTAATAAGCTACATCCAATAAAACCCACTGATAAGAAGAATATTATTACAATAATATCAGAGTCAAAGCAAGAACTGGCGCATATGCTTAATTCTTTTTTATCCCACATGAAACAGTGGTTCAGAGTTGACACAGCATGTAGCTCCTCTGGCATAGCTCAGCACATATCTGGATTCACTGGTTCCCCATGTCCTACCATCACAACTGCATTACCCTGGTATACAGCAGTGCTCACAAGTGACGGTGTTCATTGTTGTTACCCTTGAGGCTTTGCCAGAACACAGAGAAGAAGCCATAAGGAAGAGACAATCTGGCTCTCTTAGGTTGCATTTCTCTCACAAATAGGAGTTAAACCCGCAGAAGTTCTTTGCCTTTTTGACCACTTCTGCTTCTTCAACTATACTCATTGATTGAACCCAGTCTTTGTTTGACTGACCAAAAAAAAAGCAAAAGCAATACACTTAGTGAACACTGCTGGGTATACAGTAGTGGTAATTCTGATATATTTGGTAAATCTAATGTGGAACAAATTAGGAGGGTATAACCCATGTTTGCCCCTCCCTTCCCACACTTCCTTCTGCTTTTCAGGGGTTTTTTGTTGCATATCTCATTCTCTTCTTCACTGAAATTACCTTCAAGAGCTCCATTAAATGGCATCCTCATACATCACCATGATGCAACGTTAAGAGGGGATTCAATGGCCTTTAGTCTTTGTCTTTCCTTTCCATGTAATGGAGGTGTGTCAGTGCTCCTCACACCTCCCTCAGATTGCATCCAGTCCTGGGTAAATCATATAGACCCAATCCTGAATTTCTTGTTGGAGGAATTTTTCCAGGGAGGCTGAAGTTTTCTGTTGTTTGTTAAATTAAATATATCAAGTATATTTAAAAAAAAAAAAAAAACAAATATAAACAAACAATATACATGTACATCTGTGTTTAGGACACACACTGAGGTTAAAGATGGTTTATATTAATGATCAGAAATCAAAGCACTGTAAAGCAGCTACACTAGAGATGGAAAAGGATTCACGAATGTATTACTCTGGCATTTTAACCCTCTTTGCTGGGGAACTCACTGCACAAATATGGCAGTGATTCTTCAGCTGGAAAAAGAATCCATTTCTAAACAAGATCCCCTAACTATAAGTTTATGGTGAGAGCAAGAGTTTGAATAAATCCATAATATAAGCTGTTTTGCTTCAAACATAGTTTCTTGAAACAATCATTTTATAGCTAAAAAAATTGTCCAAAAAAACATTACTTGTGGGGTTTTTCTGTTTTACTGTGTAATATGCCAGCAATCAGTTCCATATGGTATCCATACACTCTATGATTTAAGGTTTCTGGAGTTTACTCTTCCATTTCACTTTCCTGCACACATACAAAAATATATTATAACATACATATTTTTCTATCCTCTAAAATCGTGTGTATAATTACTTTCTAGTACTAAATACCATTGTGTGTGACACAGATGCAAAATACAGATACTGAGCATTTTTTCCACAGTTCATTTAAATGTATAATATAGTAAAAGTGAAAATTACAATGCATATATAACACCTTCATGCTTGCAGCTAATTTAAGTTATCATCTCATGTGCTACACTACAGATAAAGAAGAGAAAGGAAAAGCAGTTTTAAGTTGTGAGGTTCCATCTGCAATCATGCCTCTTTGTATAATATGGAGGGGTATTTTTAAAGACACCACCCAGAGAGAGGTTGTTTGTGAGAATCTTTCAGAGAGCAAAGCCAGAGGGGCTGTAGTTATCTGGATGCACTGGGTAAACCCTCAAATGGAGAGAAAGCAGATTATAGTGGGGAGAGAGGTAAGAGGGGAACCCGATGCTTTGCACTACCATTGCCATCAGTTTAAAAAAGAGCAAGCTCTCCCAGCAGGGAGATTTTGACACTTTCAGAGGGCTGTTCATCCTACCCTAAAACTGACCTAAGTGAGACTTACTGCGGGAAAAGGGATCATTCCCACCCCGCATCCCCAGAGGAACCCATTTGGTGGTTTTGCCTACAGAATGATTTGGTGTAAACTAGATGTCTAATCTTCCAGCTGTTGCTGTTGAAGATGTTAGGGAGCCCATCCTCTGCCTCAGTACCAAAGAACAAAGCAGAGTGTTGGGTCTGGCTGGGGCAGCAAGGCAACACCAGCAGAATGACCCATGGTGGTGTCAAACCAGGGTATGACTGCTGCTGCAGCAGTTTCCTCTCCCCACATCACAAATGTTTGTTCTTCACTTCTTTTCAAGCTGACTCCTTCTTTGTTTAAAAAAATAAAAGTCTTTGTAATTGCCCAGCTACTGTTTAATCCAGCTGATGTTCATCTTCTTTAGTGTTAACATATTTGGGCAACCACCTTCCCAAATTTGAGTACTTGATCTATGCACACGCTGTGTACACTCCCAAGCTTAACAAGCACTGTTATCCAGGACATTTGCCAAGGCTGGACCATGTGAGCCCCCCTCAGTCACCCTCTCCAGTGATCTTCCCTCCTTTCTCCAGCAAGATTCTTTAATTAAGAACTTAAGACATGGCCCCTTGAGTCAGAACAACAGGCCATCTAGTCCAGTGGCAATAGGAGATGCTGCTTCAAAGTGCACTGTTAGTCAGATTTTCCCAATCTCAGAGGTTTATGCAATGTTTTCTTAACCTGTTCTGATTTCTTAACTGCAGTTTTAGGTGGCAGGTAAGAGACTTCAAAGTGGCTTTCAAGAAATGTTGCATAGCACCTATGCAAGTCTCTCAGATACACCATTCTCCAAATATAAGACTCAGGTCATTTTTCTTGAAATCATGTCTGTGACTAGTAAAATATTGTTAGACAGACAAATGTATCTCAATTGCATTAATTCATTGATCATAATATGACTGAGGTTTTATGTCCCAGTGACACAAAACTACACTGAGTGTCTGTGAACATACTGAGGAAGTGAAGAACGGGTGCTGAATCAATGTAAGTGGTGCTGAATCAGCCTTAGAGGAGTTCAGCACATTGCATCATCCTTTATGATCAAAGAAAGTGAGGGAAGCTAATGAGCAGCCAGCACTGCCATAATCCCACACACATAAACCATCCTGCCACACACCACAGAGCACTACAGAGCTGAGACAGATACTAATCCGTGGGAAACAAGAAGATTCTGCTCACCACAAGCAGCACTGTGATTAGTGGTAGCATCAAAAGAATCTGTGCCAGTGGATGAACCCTTAATCTATACTCTTTCCTAAGTAGATTTCTTAAGTGCCACTTAAATAAATAAACTTCTGTTCCAGGTTAACCATATGAGAAAGGGAAAATACTTAAAATATTATGTGCGCCAGCTTCATTCCTGGGATTTCATTTAAATGCATCCTAACTTTGACAATCACTTTTCTGTCCACCCACATTCAGCCCATTGCCAACCAGAGGTTTTCTACCCTACAAAATTCCCTTCCCAGGTTCTGAACATGCACCTGCAGTTTGGTGTCTTTGATTTAACTCTGCCACTTTTGTCCAAAATATCTGTTGTGGCAGCAATGCAACAGCAAAATTAGGAAAAGGATCTCCCTTCCAAAGCAAGGCATCATTTTAGGCATCATCATGCCCTGCCAGTTCCTGCTGCCATGGGTAGGGTTTCTGCCCACAGAGCAGGATGTGGGGCCATGGCAATGGCTGGAAGGAGCCTTAGGAGGCTGGGGAAAGGTAAGAAAGTTTCTCAGTATTGGAAGGAGTAAAAGGAAAAAGTAAAAGGAAAAGCCAGTGGCCGGAAGGAGAAGCAGAGAGTGGGATGTGGTGAGCAAGCCAGGAGGGAATTAAAAGAGTTGGAAGCAATGTTCAAGCTAAACAGCTCCTCAAGTTCTCCATACAGAAGCTGGTGGGAGCTGGCTAATGGAGGTGTGGGGATCAACAGAAGCACGGAAAGCAGAGATACAGATAAAATAGAAATCTAGGACCTAGTTTTACAAAAATAATGGCCAAAGACCTCTATTTTCAAAGGATTAAGCAACATTTTTCATTGTATTGCTCCTTATCCTCTTAGTTTGTTCCCAGGAACATCTCATCTCCAGCATGTTCATTGGCACTTGTGGTCCAGTCATCAAGGGAAACTGGGAGCTACATGTGGTTGCGTTGTTCTTTATCTGATGCCAGCGATGCCAAAAGACAAATGCAAGAGGAGTCTCCATTTCCCACAGACTGGACCCAAAGCATGTGCTGAATACCATGGGCTTCATATTAAGCTCTATCAGTAATCTGAGTGGCAGACCTCAATGTCACGCCTGGCTCCTTGAATCCTTCCACACCCACACAATTGGTCTGGTGTTTGAAAACTGGAAATTAATGTGGAAGAAAAGTGAAAACATTATTTTCTAGGTAATGTAGTCGTGGGTCTGCTCTGATCACTGTTATTCTGCATTCCTGAAAGAAAGTAAAAGCCTTTTCCGAGCTGAAATACTCAAGGTAAATTTTAACTCGTGACTGGATACAAACTCCAAAATTTGAAGCTAGTGCCAAAGAAAAAAAAGTGCTGCTCTAAATAGACTTACAGTTATCAGATTCTTTCAATAAAAAACAATGGAAAAATAAACTCCCAGATAGCGGCCAACAAGCACCTGGATAAACCTTCACTCACAGGTAGAAGGGATGGATGGCTATGGCTATGGCTATAGCTCTGAAAATAGCTGCTGCAAGCAGTGCAATAGTAAACTCCAGCTCTCTAGACACACTGTAAAAATGCACAACAAAGATGCTCCTTTGAACAAGACAGACAGAAAAAAAAGTGAGATAGGAAAATTAAGCCAAGAGTTAAAGCAACTTGCCTAAGAGCCAAGAATAAAATACAGGTCTCTCAAGCCCTCAGCTAAAGCCTTTTCCACTCTCCACACAACTTTGCTGTTGCTGCTTTTTACAATTCAAAAGTCCAGCTTGAGGGTGAATTTGTAAGGGATGATTTTTTTTTACTGTTACTAGCACCCAAAGCATTAGGTAATTCTGTTGGAAGTGGGATATGTCTTATTATCGCATCCTGACCTGAGAAGAACTCTTTTCCCCGTTTTAAGGGAAAAGAGTTTAGCCATATGTTTATGCATCATTAACATTTTTGTTAATGATGCCTAAGTCTTCTCAGCTTGGAATGAGAAAATTAATCCACTTACAGATTTTTAAATGGGATACTTGGCAGTTTCCTCTTGACAAGGAAGAGTAAAAATAGGAAAGTTTTCACTTCCTGTGGATCCTTAAGTATTCCTGGATTCTCTCTAATCTGCAGCCATAATGAGCTTTATTAATTTCAGTGGCAGCAACAGCAGGTCTTCCTCACCAAATCTCTTGCAAGCCAGCATTTTGTTAGCGTGTGAGAATGCAGTGAAGTACCAGCTGTTGATAAAAGTGACTGATCTCGTGCACATGTTCCAGCTGTGACCACACAATAAAGCTAAAACATATAAGAACCCACATTTTTGTGTTTTCCTTCATATGCTTTGTGTGTAACTTCACTCACTGAATCTATAGATGTATATATAATACCTTTTACCCTATATCTCTTCTGTGCACACCTGTATGATTTTAACTAATGCCACAAACTGGAGAAGATTACTGCTGGAAGTATTTTTATACACTTACTACTGCTGGAAGTATTTTTATTTACTCACCTTACCTACAGCCAGGAAAGGAAAATAGAAAATATTAAAAGACTTAATTTAAGTAAATGTTTTATTCCAATTGTTCTGGTCATTAAGTCCTTAACAAGATTCCTTTGGCTCCAATGGACAACTCAAGACCTGATTTAGAGCTTCATCATGGACTTTCTGCACTTCCTAAGTAATCTCTTTATAATCTGCCCTGTTTCAGAGCTCTTCCTTCTTCCATGCCTTGACAGTGCCAAGGAATCTCTGATAGGCAGCCACCTATGTAGTGAAAGATCCGTCCGCTTATGATAGATGTTCAAAGGACATTCCACAGTTAGTTACTACTGTGGTCACAGAAGTGAAGAGAAGCTGGTACCCCAAACAGGAACTTGGTTTCAGGCTGCCACTGGGCTCCTCCACACTGCCTGAGCACCAGGCAGTGTAACTCCCTGACTACATTGCACTGGCCTTATATGGCCCATGAAGCCTCTCTTCCAAGTCTCCAAATGGAAAGTGTCTGCTCCATGTTATCGTGCTGGCAGTGGGATCTCCTTTCAGTGTTGTACATGAAAGTGCTCTCAGAGGTATACAGATGTCATCACCAGAGAGCCCTAGTTGTCAACAACAGCATTTGCTGTGCCAGTGTTGGTGCAGAGAGCCAGGAAAAAAACAAGGATAAGTAAGCAGAGTCATCACAGTCAAATTCCTTAAACACTAGTGGGTGAAACCCACCATGGCCTTCTGGCTACATTTACACTGGTAAACTTAACCAAGGCAGGGAACAGGATTGCGTGCTGTCTCATGGCCACCCTTGCCATCAACTCCAAATAATAGTTCTGGCCACAGTGGAGGATTCATTGCCCAACCCTGTTTCAAGGGAAAAGAGTTTAGCCATATGTTTATGCATCATGCTGTGCCAATGTGCCCAAGTCAGAGAACATAGCTGGCCCATTGTCTGTAGCAACGTAGGTGTAGCCAAGGGGTAAGAATACTGCGTTCCTAGCTACATGTCACTTGAGGCCTGCATCTTAATAGGAGCTGAATTATCAAATCACTTGCTCTTCACAAACCACACCATAAAAACACACTAAGCTCACACAACAGTTGTCTGAAAATCTATTCTCGGAGTATATTGGGGATAAATATCGTGTTCACAGGAGCACCAGGCAGTAAGGTTCAGTTGCTGCGTTGGCACCATTTGTGACCTGCAAAGATCCTAAACTCACTACTATATCACATGTACACCACACCCCACGTGTTACAGCACACAGTATTTCACTGTCAGCAACGGCTGGGGTAGTCGGACGTTACAGCCAGAGGTGCACTGAGAAGCTGATGAGGAGGAAGTCGATTTTGCCTGTTTAAAGAGCCAGTTAAATCAGTGCTTAACCCCTGAGTGTTCTTCTGTATCTTATATGCCTCCATGTGGCTTTCAAAGAACAGATTTTCTTTTCTGCTTCAGAACTGAATGCTTCAGTAATCAGCTAGCCATTATTTGAATATGTACTTGATGAATTCCTGCAGCCGACTTTACGAATCTGCAATTTCCTCCTTGGTGGCTTTCATAAAGGATAGTGAGACTGAAATGGATAGGTACCCTTCCTTGGAGGTTATTAAAGTAAATATAACATTAACTGGATTTGGTCCCAGTGGAACTGTACTTTGATCTCCAGCCTAGGCAATACTTCTCTTCCTCTCTTCAGATGTACTCTATCTGTTCTCTTTAGAAGTGACAATTGCAAGGCCATCAGTTATTTGAAAGGTCTGGCATGGCAGGATTTGAAAAGCAGACTCCCATGCAAAAGCTGCTCTTTCTGTGGCTGAAACTACACAACCCCCACAGCCATTTATTGCACTAAGCACTTGAGATTTTCAAGAAAAAATAAGTTAGACACCCTCAACCCAGATATCCTTTATCTACTCTTTCTTGGAAAAACAAGATTCATGACTCCAAACAGCACCAAGGAGAATGAAACACCAACATGAGATTCAAGGGTCTCAATTTCAAAGAGAGATGGTGTAATATTGTGTCCTCAAATATATTGGGTATTTGTGAGGTAACCTTCATTAAAGACTAAATAACTCTCATTAAAGATAATCAGTGTTCAATGTTGGGCATCAGGTTGATTGAAAGGTTAAGAACCAGAACTTCTCTACCTCTATTCACAGACCATTCCTTCGTGGACGTCATGTTTCCTTCATGCAGTTTGTCTTGTTGAACCTCCTTGCAGTACTATCATACCACTTATGAGATCATAGCTTTCAAATCTTTCCGAAGTCCATGTGATCTTAAAAACCAGATTTTCACAGTAAAAGCAACACAAAATCCTTCAGAAACCCATCAAGATATGCTACATCTGACCATCCCCAAGGCAGTGGTTCTGCCCCACTCCCTAAACATGGTAGAAGATCAAATTCACAGCACCACACGTATGCAAACTAGTAGGCCAATGGAAGCAGAACAACACACAAAAAGGCTTCTGCATCCCATGAGTGTTTCACACGGGCCAGCTAGAATCAGTGGAGGCACCTTCACAAATACTGAGTTTAGCAGCTTTCAGAAAATAGGTCCCATTCCCTGACCCAGTCGTTAACAGTAGTGCTGCCTCCAAGTAAACAGGATTACAGCAATCTTCATTTTTCTCACTGAGTGAAAAATGATTTCAAGCCACAGTTCAGATGCCTTAAGGGGAATATGATATGATGTTCAGCCAAATGACTTGACATTAATACTCAAGCCAGAAGGAAGATGCATCACGTGTACAGCAGGAAAAGTAACTTTCCCAAAACCTTCAGAGTGAAATTTTGTGCGCAGTATCTATAATAATTACGTTTTACAATGCTGCATCTTTGGCTGGCAACAGATGATGTGAATTAAACAGTAGATTATGTCAGCACTGCCAGATGTTGTACAAGCCATGGCCCCCTCCCTTTGAGGAAACTTTGTGTCATGAAACTCCTGACTTGCTCATTCGAACAGTGATGACTACATAGCCATGCTACGTATCTTGGGTCAGGTTTTTGAGTTTTCTCTTCATCCAGAAGGACTACAGATGCAAGTCAAAAAGAATGTCTGGGTTTTTCCATGCTAAAAGAAGAATGGTGACTTCCCAGAAAGTACCATGACAACAGACAAGTCAAGTGATGTGGCAGGGGCATAGCAAATCAGGATGACAAATTCTGCCTCTGAATTTGTATTTGCTACCTCCATTTGTTTAACTGAACCTGTTCACTGCCTTAGAATTTAAGTTATTTGATACCTTCTTCATTTTATTCTCTTTTTGTGTGGCACCTCGTGCATGGTGGTGGGAGGGTGGTGTCCATGTATTCTTATGTTCAAATTATTACACCATTATTAGTAAATAGAGATATTTTCTATAGAAGTCCAAATCTCATCTAGTGTAGATCTTCATGATGGCACTTTACCCCCGTGGCGTTACATGGACTTACCTCATCTGGACTAGTCTGTGAGGTGTAACAGATCCTGCAAAGGAGACAGAAAGCTAAATCTGGAATGCATTTAGACAGCATTACAGAAAGGAGTTCAGCATAACTGAAATGTAATGAGCATTCTAAAAAACCAGCCCAACAGCATTGATTAATTGCACTGAGCCTTTTTTAAATGAGATCTTCAGAAAATCAGATCATCTCCAAATGGAGAGAAAAAAAAAACATCAAGGAATAAAGCAGCCAAGACAGTAGTAAGCTAGCTTCTAAAAACTGTTGGGATTTGAAAGAATTATATATTAACTCTGGTTATTTAAGTGATTATTTTAACTGTGGCTCCCCATGGTCCTGATCCAAAGCTGATGAAGTCATCATCCGGAAACAAAGGCCTGTGGCTCTACTCTGAAACCAGTGTCTTTGTGTAGTGTGCTCTGCTGTGTATGTGTCCCATAAATTATATCTGCATAGCTTTCTTATTAATAATGATGTGAAACATTACCAAGGCTGAAGCTTAGAGGAAGAAAAAAAATGTTGTTCAAGCCCATTCAAGTGATATAGTGAGGCATAACAGGGTAAAACCTAAGCCAACAAAAATTTAGGCTGAATCTCAGGAAAAGAAAGCATACAATGATGTGTGTCAGTGTTAAATATCCTCCCCAGACCAGTTAGAAAAAATTCCCTAAGTATTCAGAACTAAATTAGACCAGAAACTTGCCAATATCCTGCAGACACTGAATCTCCTTGATGGAGTATGTGGCCTGAAGAAATGTTTTACATCACACTTTAGTGAGGCAAGTATATAAAACCCATCTCCCATATGGTCCCTCAAAAGAAACACACACCTTCTCCAAGGACTTATGTCACCTCTTATTTTAGAGGCCAATTCAAAGAACTTGCCTGCCCTGCACAACAATATACAGCACAGAGATGACACTGATGCTGACCCAAGCTGCTGTCCTTTGGTGCCGCACAGCATTGTGAGCTCTGAGAATCTCTGCATTTGCCTTATTACAATGTCCATACATCATTAGATCATTAGCTTAGGTGCCATGATGGGACAATAAAGCCTCATAACTTTTTCCAGTACTATTAGCACCTTGGAAGACAACTTTGGCAACCAAGGAGCAGGCTCTGCTTTGCTGGTATACAGGTTGTGACTGGAATAGAGTTCATTTGCTTCATAGCAGCTTGTATGCTGCTGTGCTTTGGATTTGTGACCAAAACAGTGTTGATGCCACACTGATGCTTTAGTTATTGATGAACAGTTCTTACACGGTGTCAAGACCTTTTCTGCTTCTCACACTGCTCTGAAATCAAGAAGGCTGGAGGTGCATAAGAAGTTGTGGTAGGACACAGTTGGGACAGCTGACCCCAACTGACCAAAGGCATATCCCATACCATATGACATTGTGCTCAATAATATGAGCTGGGGAAAGAGGGGATGTTTAGAGGGATGGTGTTTGTCCTCCCAAGGAATCATTAGACATGACAGAGCCCTGCTTTTCTGGAAATGGTTAAATATCTGCCTGCTGATGGGGAGCAGTGAATTAATTCCTTATTTGGCTTCGCTTGCATGCGCAGCTTTTGCTTAACCTATTAAATTTCTTTATCTCAACCCACAAGCTTTTCTCACTTTTACCCTTCCAGGATGTGCAAGTGCTTTGGACTTTGGGCCCATCAAGAGGATGGGTCTGCCGACAAAGAACACACCTTCTACTGCCTTCAGAGCTAATGGAGACTAATCTGATCTTCTATGTCTTGCCTGCAAGTCATGGCAGTGATTACTTCCTCCCATTCCCCATTTACATCTCACACAGGCCACTACTTGCTCTGGTTTGGGCAGGTTTGCTGAAATACTTCTCTGTGATTTCCAGCTCATGCTCTGCATTGCGTGAGTAGGGTCTACTCTGAATAACCAGCTTATTCTGCTTTTCCTCCTGGGAATCACTCTGTGGGCATATGAGGATCTTACAGCTACACAACTGATCATTAAAATGCAGTATCCCATGATCATGCCAGAAGTAAGTGAAATTATGATACTCAACTGTTGAAATGACTCAAGAGCTACATCCACTACATTGGGTGGGAATTAATTCAAAGAATGTAAGCAATCAACATGTGGTATTGTTCTAATAAATACTCAAAATGACAACCATAAGGTCTGGCCAATGCAAGAAAAGCAAACGTCCATACAAATTTTCTGTGGTAAGCACTCTCATCACTCAACATATCCCTAGAGGCTATTGTTGTCATTACTTCGCGATCCAGTTATTTTGAGTTTTTCCACTTCTATACACTTCTTCACTAAAGCCCTGTGAACCCATCTGCCCACTGCACAACTTAAAGGGATATCTATGGGGTAGTTACATTCCACACTATAATATGGGAGCAGTACTGTGACTTTGCTCCTATTAGATTACAGGTATCTTGCAGACAAGTGCTCCTGGTTCTGTAGGATTTGCTGTAAGCATTTTCCAGTCTGTTTTGTTCCAGTGATACCTGGCTAACGAATTCTCCTGGCTTTGAAAAAGAACTTATCAACCATCCTTTTTTTTCACCATCTGTGGAAGCAACATTAAGATTTGTAGAAAACCCACAACAAAAGGCCATAGGGATAACTTCGAAACTATTCTCCAAAATTGGGAACAACAGCATGTAATGTAATCACTCAGAGAAATAAAAGGCTAGTCAGTTACTTAAATATTGAAAATCTGAAGCTGATTTTCAAAGGTATGCCCATTAGTACTAATTGAATGCAAAGAATAGGCTAGGAGTTTAAACATTGGTGTGAAACTTAGGAGACTTGAATGAATATCTGCAAATAGCATGTCTAAGCACACTAAATACAACTCATCTGTAATCAAAGGAGCAAAAAGACCTCAAAAGAGCCTCTCTCCCAGTTTTTTTACTCAGGTTTCATATGGAAAGTGAGAATGGAAGTCACTAGAAGTCACAAAAAGAGTAATCAAAAAGTAAGGCACTATGGATCCAGTTTCTATCTACTTATACATAAGTGTGATTCAAGACATTTCTGCTGAAGTCTGCAAGTGCAGTGGTGTGGCAGCAGCAGGAAAAAGAGCTGATCAAAGCATTGGTTTTTATGTTAAACATGCATGGTTCTAGTTTACCATGATATAGAACAAGGGTAGCTGCAACCTTGTTCCAAGCTTTTTTCACAGAGTGTCTTCTAGGAGAAGGAGAATAGCTATCATTTTAATGTCACAAATTAGGAACCAAAGTCTAGAATGCATTCTCAAAGATACATTTGTGCTTAAAATATCTGATAAGCATAACAGACATAGGATGAGATCCCATGCATAATGAATCCAGTGAGCCCTCACATTCAGGATAAACTATCCTACAATTAGACAAAGTTTACTGTTAGCACAGAGGAAATAGGGCACAGCAATGACATAAAGAACAGCAGTAATGATAATGGTAAATGTACCTATCTGCCTGGAAGCAACTGTAACATCATGATGATACTCAGATTTGCAAAAAACAATGAGAGTCTCAGCAGCCCAACTCTGAAAGCAGGGTTCTCCTTGATATTACAAATTCCAAATATTTTAGAAAAGCAACATTATTTTCCGTAGGTGTCTGAACCAAAAAATGTTCCTCAATCTTTTTTTAATTTTGGACAATCTCCTGGTTCTACCCACACATTGTACTCTTGATCCTGCTGCACAATTTAGCCAAGGAGGTCACAGAGTCTGCATTATACAGGGTGAAATGCTGAATATGAAATTCTTTCCCAGTTGTGGGGAAAAGACAAGGACTTTGCCCTATTGGTGTTGTGGCCTTAGACTTAGAATGAAGTTAGTTATTCTTGGTATGGCATATTTCCATTTTTTTATCCCTCACAACCATTTAAAAATAGCTTGCTAAGACTCAAAAAATCTCTTAATGTTTGCTATTTTAAAACAGATGCTTCTTTACACAGACTTAAGCAAGAGCTATTTTTTGAGGACACATCATTGTCCTGGACTTTCTCCGTAAATGTATCTGTCTGCACAAGAGGCAGCAATTCTGCCCCCAACATTGTTTATGGCTGGTGTTCATGGTTATGGCTGGGTGTTCATAGTTAAGCCAGGACAAAGACTTATCCCCCTGATCAGTTGTAAGAGCTTTTCTTTCACATCATGAGTACAGCAACCTGATCAAGTCTAAGGATTTGCATCATGGATATTTGTAACAAGAAAACATGTTCCAAAAAAGTAGCTTTCATCTTTTGTCTGTCTTGAAGCATTCCTACATTGTACTGTGCAGTCCTGTGTAAGTGAAACCCTGACACAAAGTGTGGATCTGTCATGTCTGGACAGAGTCTGGTGAGGACCTTTCACTATTCTCTTGGTCTGGGCAGATGCAACACATCTATTAGGCACAAGTAGATCAGCAGATCCTCCGGAAATCCACTTCAGATCATAAAACGATGGCTTGAGTTTTAGAAATGCTAAACACACAGTTAAAAAAACCCAGTAGATTAAGACCAGCAGATTATGAATACTCTGGGTTCAGCCTACAAATATGTGCATACTTGCTAACCTAAGCAAACACCTAATTGAATTGGATATTTTCAAATATATCTTGATAACGTTCATTCTAGACTACTCAGAGAGCAAACTTAGACCACAACTAGTATAGATCAGACCATGAACATGTCAGTTTTAGACCAGAAAAGACCATGACCATGACCATCTTAGACTTAGACCAACTTTAAAAAGTAAACAATAAAAAAAAAATATTTTCTGCGACTGCTGTAGCTAAGGGAAGAAGAAATGAACTTCAAATACACAAGGAAATATAGCTTAAATTTCAAAAAATACCTTCTGACTTTAGGGCTACTGAAGCCCTTGAATAGACTAGAGAGCTAATTATATTCTACTACAATGCAGGGTAAGTCACTATATTTCTGCTTTCACAGTGAAAATTAAAAAAAAAATAAAAGCTAGAAGCAACTAATCACACTCTGGAATAGTCTCTGTCAATATTTAATTTAAATCCAACCTTTGGAAACCACAGAATCTCATGTCTGGTCCTCAATGGAGACACTGAGGCTCCTATCAGTGCAGTTGCATCAGGGCAATAAACACTTGAATGTTTGCAGGAGGCACCCATGGCTTCCCACACCAAGGTTACTGCTGCACAGGTCACTGGAGAAATGGGAAACAAATCATATAAACAAACTCCATTTAATTTTATCACTCCTAGTTGATGTGTATATTTGGCGTCCAAGCGCATTCTCCTTCCAGGTGTGTTCTGTCTCTGGGATCCAACTGAGTCTTTCAAGCAAGTGGAGACTTTACCTTTTCCTTGTTTTTCCTTTCCCCTATCCCTGTCTGTTAAGTATTACCCCATGACCTTTCACTGATTGGCTTCAATTAAGGCCATGGATTTCCTCTTCCTGAACCAGTCAGGTTACAGTGCAAGAATAATAAAGGCAAAATGAATGCGTTGCAGTCATCCATGTACAGTCCCCAAACATCAGCATATGGAGGAAAACTTACTTGGGACTCCCACTTCTTCAGAGCCTCGAGACAAAAATTTTCTGGTAGCTTTTTGAAATCTCTAGTACTTCTCTGTAAGAACTTTTCTTGGGTCTTTCTTTTTCTTTTCTCTTTTTTTTTTTTTTAATTAAAAAGCCATTTTTGGTGGGAGGACGACAAGGAAAGTCTTATTCTTGTTGGTTTTGCTTAAGCTTGAACAAGACTGGCTACCTTTTGGACTCTTCGGTTAATAAGAAACTTTACAGTGTATGCCCTGTACATTGTTAGCATCATGAGGGATTAGTAGGATTTCAGTAGTGCCAAGAAGATTGAGGTGGGATCAGAGGCCTGGACCAGCTGTTAGCTGCTGCAAAAAATTAATCAAAATTATTTTTCATCAGTAAATGCCCCTTCACTGAAAACTGCTCTTCACAAAATCTCCTAGTTTTCATTAATTTACTACAAAAGTACATTTCCCTGAAGAAAAAGGTTTTTTATTTGGAAAACTCTGTTTGTTTTATTCTGAGTTCTACTTTATTCTGATGTGGGGGCTGTGTTTTGTTGTTGGTGTTGAGGTATCAACTTTATATTTCTAAAGAAATTTTATTTTGTTTTCTTTTCTATTGTTATTGTAGTCACATGCTTCCTGACAGCATGTACCTCATGGCATGCCATAGTATTCATCCTTAATAAGACAAATCTTCGGACCATGGTAATTTATGCAAACAAAAAGTTCATCCACTGAAATATATGTCAAGACTAAAATTTGATGAGTACATTTAGCTAGTAGTTGTCAAAATCAATCCCTGTTCACTTTGTAACACCAAAAATCAACTTTTGTGCTTTGAAGTACCACAAGGACATGTACATATATGAACCTAAGTGTCTTTTACTAAAGATTTCTTCAGCAATTCAGAATGCAGCTGCACATAAAGGCTCTCAGTCATTCTTTATTTAAGTGCTACTCTCAGTATGCCTTTAATATGAAGAAGGTAGGTTTACAGCATAAAACATCACCATACAGACTTCCTGCAACACTGAAGGCTGACCCACGCATCACATTTCAGGGCTGAGGGCTAAAGGATTTCATTCATTCTCAAAAGAACGTTGCTCCTTCTAACTGAAGGGCAGCAAAGTTTATACAACTTTCTCAAGTTGAAAGGCACAAGACATCACAAGCGTCAGTCTGCATCTGACAACTACTGACATAACCAAAAGCCCTCATGAAAACAAATCAAACAAATGATGGTTATTTGGAAAAGTGATTTAACTTAATCTTGCTCCACTGTAAAAATTGGATTAAGTCCAAGTTGCTGGGGCTATAGTGGGTTCCACAATCCCTCTTTTATGGGGCACAATCAACTTATCAAAAATGATCCTGACTAATTATTTATAATACTAGCTTTCAGATGGTGTTGGTTTTCCCTGGGTTTGAAATGAAGCCAACACCTATATTGCTTCCGTCTACCACCAGGTTTCCTCTGCAGAGGGGATTTCATACACTTTTGAATGGAGGAGATGAAGCAGCTTCTCATGAACTCAGGAAAGGCCAGTGTGTTTTTAGAAGAACGGTCTGCTCCACTTTAAACATTTCATCCAAGAAAATTTAAAGTCTGTCATGAAATTTATTATGTCCTGCTGGACAAATGTTTTCCTTTACTTCATAAGGCACCGGCTACTGTAATATAACAAAGTGGAAATTGCTTCCCAGAGAAACATGTAGAGATTTATCAGAGATACCTCATTTAATCACATTGCAGCAAGCCAGGGTCAGTCACACATCTTTGGCGGAGGGAGGGTGGGGATTAAATTATGACTTAGTCCTTTAAGAGGGCTGTTGTTAAAGATTTTTTGACAATGAAGTATCTCCATCATACCCCTAATAGGAACTTATTAAAATATTTATATCAAGTCTACATGCACCTTGTAAGCATCAGAGCAATTGAAAACTTCAGTGACAACAAAGTGCTGAAGAGGTACAATTTTTCTGGTTCCCAGGGAGAATGTATAACTGGGAACTGATGAACTTGAGCTGTAAAAATCTTCTTTAATGTTACACACACAGTCTGATGACCAGGCAAATAACTGTACAGATTAAGAAATTCAGGGAGCCTGTCTAACCTCAAGTGACAAAGCTCTCAGCAGCAGAGGAGATCCTTGCACTGACTCACCAGATGGAGAGTTGAGGGACAACTACACTAACCGGCCAGTCTTTCCACATGCTGGAAGGTTGCAGGATGATCAAATGCTGAGATGTCCACGTTATCTGAGAATGGGCATGGGAGGGAAAGGCAGGGGCCATTGCCCCTGAGTGTAAAGGTGGCAGCACTAATTGGGCATGAGGCTGGGAAAAGCAGAGGGGGAACAATGTTTTGGTAGGGAAGTAGTCAAGCTTGTTATTAAGTGCAAATCTTTAATAGCCCACTAATTCTTTTGAGTCTTCAGTCTGCTTTGTAATTGCTTTCAAAACCTCCATGTTCCTCTGCCTATTAGAGCAAGACTGACCTGCCAGAGTCG
>NW_010319584.1:12837-36065 GCF_000700745.2 Antrostomus carolinensis | reverse complement strand
GTTCAGCAGTTTCATCAGTTCCCTCTGTAACACCGAACTAAAAAAAAGCAAGGCTGGTTCACTGGCTCTGGGGACAAGCAGTACAGCACGACTTGCTTCTACAAAGGGAAACTCTCTCCCTTCCAAAAACAAGTCAGCCTCATCCCTAAGGTCTTTTAAGGTGAGTGTCTGGCCGGGGCACTGCCTCCAGCCCTGCCTGGGCATTGCTTGGACAACGACAGCAGGCACAGGCCAAAGCTCTTTTAGGGAGCAAGCAGAAGGGATGGTCCATACAGAGCTCACACCCCAGTTTAGGAGAGGCACGCTGATGTGCCCCCCAGGTCTGGGATGTAGCTGTGTTTCCCAGCATAGGGAATAAACCCAGGCAGAAGCCCACGTGTGCATAGGGAATAAGCCCGGGCAGAAGCCCACGTGTCTGCACCTGAACAGCTCTCAGTTCCCAGTCATTTCAGATGTGTCTGCACCAACACACTCAGCAACACCACCACCCTTTGGGGTGTGTTGAGGAAGCTCGACACAGCCTGGGACATACGTTAGAGGGTCTGGAGTGCCACCTTCTGGTCCGGCTCCCCAGTACGTATCCAGCAAGAGCACAAGACTAGTGAGATGTGGGGGGCAGCTAGGGAACCCCCACCTCAGCAATATGCCCACCAGGGTCCTGCTTGGGTGCCCATCCTCTCTGGATGCAGTCACTCTCCAGCCCAAGGGCCCCTGGTGTCTGTGTCCAGAAATAACATGGAGAACAAGCCTCAGACGCTCCAGAACACAAAGTGCTTAGCTTGTCTGCTCAGGCTCACATCCTTGACATGTCAAGGTGTCAAAGCAAGCAACTTTACAGTAAACTGCAGAAATTTTCCCATAAAAGTCAAACAAGACTCAAACCTCAAAAGGTGTTAAAAAGAGAGAACAACCATTCAAAATATTCAGACTTTTCTCTGAATTTCATAGAAAAGTGGCACAATTCCAAATCTTTTCTGGTCACCTTAAATGCAAGGCAATAGATGCTCTGTGCAAATAATCCATTTGTGGAAACAAGCCTGTGATACACAGCTTTATGCTCTCTGTGAACTCAGCAACATATTATCAGGAGCATTGACAGCTACCCAGAGTATGTAATCATCTCCCTAATGATACTTCATGCAGCTATAATCCTAGCAATGTATAGTTAATGTAATGCGAATGGTATGTACCACACACAGCTCCTGAAAGAATGAGAAAAAAATGCACCACAGAGAAAGATGAGCAATGATAAACAAAATGTCCTCATGGACATTTCCTGAAACAGTCTCTTTGTCTTCCCACTGCTGATCTGGGGAACAAAACCAGACACAAAGTGGCACATACAATTTCAGTTGCCTGATCTGAAGCAATTTTATGCCAACACTAAGATCTCTAACATGATAAATTTGTATCTATTTGTAGTGTAACAGTTGGTTATCTGTATAGTGATATGTCCTCCCCCTTCTCTCAAGCCATGTGTGCAGACTGGACCTTGCGGTCCTGGACTTTGATTCCTGCCACGTTCTGGGAGTTCATATCTGTGGCAGAACTTGCTAAGGTTCCCTGGAACCTGTTATTGGCACTGCGACTGCGACTGACGTACAGAAAGGATGACAAGCACAAGAGAGGATGGATGCTGGAGGCTCTGGTTTTGTTCCTAAAGGCACTCGGCTCGGTTCTTGACCCTCCCACAACTGTGTTAAGCAGAGCAAGTCACTGAAGATGGTATTTGTCTCACCTTGTGTAGGAGAGTCATGTACCTTCCTGGTAGGCTCCATGCTGAAATAGTGATGCTTATGGTGAAGTACAAGGTGAACTGTCCTCTTCTCACCATTGGCTGCTGGGAGAACCCATACAACCAGGTCATGGTATGGCACACCACTCATGGGTATCTACAACAAGGTGGGGTGAATATCACCTTATGTATCCATCCCCCAACTATCCTTGGGGAAGAATCATCCCTTCTTTTATCTTTTCTAGTTGATTGTTAACTTAGTAGCAGCAGAAGGGTCTCCACTGTCAGAAAAACAATAACCAAGGGCTTGCTCTTAACATGCAAGCTTTACTCACAGGCCTTCATTGCAATTAGTAAGTCTGAGTAAATTTGCAAATGCCACGTAAGATTCTGGGTTTATTTGCAAATGCCACGTAAGATTCTGGGTTTGACAAAGCCTGAGTTTTATATTTGGGGATATTAACTTGTGGAAACTAAATATCCTTCATTAAATTACAGGAACTGAATTTAGGGAGAAATTCAGTTTCTCCAGGGAGAAACTGAAGAACAGACAGGGACATCTGATAAATCCTGTAAAATATTGTACATCTTAGCTTTCCTTTTAGGAAAACAGGAACACTGCTACCTCTACCATGGAAGACTGTCCCTCTTCCAGACCTGCTCTAGAAAAGGCTTGCTTATAAAAATATTCCCACATCAGATCTGGATCGTATCTTGCCTGTGTGAAAACACAGAACCTTCACTAAAGGCCTAAACCTGCCAAATGCTGAAGATCTTCACATCTCACTGACAGCAGGTCATACTCTGGGAAATGGCTAAAACTTCCAGTGATACTGTGAATTACCCCCCGCTGCCTCTTCCCTTGCATCTTTTCAACACCTGCATCTTCATTCAGCTTTTGACAACCTTCCACTGCTCCCAGCTCCAGTAACAGTCTCATCCATCTTTCTCTCAGGTAATAAATTTTCTACAGGCTGTGTTAAACTTTAGGAGAGAGCCCTTAAAAGTTTAACAGTCAGCTACTGACATGCTTCGGATGGTCACATCAGTAAAATGAAGTGTACCCTGTTTGCTTTGTCCAGTTCTATCAAGTGGTCCAATGTCAGATATTGCCTGTCCTTACAGATAGAGGAGAGAGGTATTAATCTTATAATAGTATTCATTTTAATAATCAGCTCCACAGTGTTACCCTGAATTTCTTACCCAGCGGTAAAAACTCATGAGATTTCAGCAGCACCTCTGTTTACCAGCAACGTAAAGAACAGCTTTCTCTTAGTAGTTTGAGCCACCGCCTCTATGTTTTCATACTGCAAGCAACTATGCAAACACCAGCCCACCCTAGAGAAATTTGGGGAATATTGGAAACCTCACAGCCTTTCACAGCGGTTTTCAGCACAATGCTATTTCACTCACCCTTTTCTGCCATTTGATACAGGGTAAATATTCAGTGTTCAGTGGCCTCCACACACATTTCCACCTGTGTGGCAGGCCGGTGCTCGCCTGCTGGTTTGTAACGTAAAACATGTGGGAATACTGAGAGTCTCAAGAGGTCTGTCTGACACTTCCTGTTCTTTATTTACCTTGCTGTGTTCAGTTTGTTTTTCCATTTATATTTAGCACAGATAAAAGTGGGCAACCGAGCTCATATGTCTTAGTGAAATAATGGGAAGAGCTGGATAGAAAGCCATCAAAAGGCAGGATGAGGCACCTCCACCCCCTGAACAAAGGACAAAGCTTTAAGCCAGCTTTGAACCATAATGCCTACAATCAAGTGCTTTTTTCCAAGCCTCTATAAGCAGGTGAAAATCTCTCACGTATTCACTCCTTACAGGTTGAATAGGTTTGTTATTTTCAGTCAAAGTGTTGGGGAACAGCATGATTAGGAGACTGCTTTGATCACACCATGCAAAATCCTGCTCTTGGAACTGGGCAATTACAGGGTGCCCCTTGCAGAGAACCAAGGCAAAGCTACCTGCAAGCCCCTCATGGGTTCATTCAGAGCCAGGATCAGGACCAGCTCCAGTTTGCTGTGTCCAAATGGAGTTTGACGGGACTATTAAAAGGTCTTTGTCTGTGTTTGCATAATCCGGGTGCTCATTATTTCACAACTCTATCCACACGTAAAGCCACGCTGCCTTCCACCATGCTCTGTCTCCTCTGCCCTACAAACACAGGCCCCAGATGGTGAACAGACTTGGGATGAAAATGCCAAAAGAAAAGAAGCACAACAGAAGTCTGGACACATATGTTAGAAAGCACATCAATGATTTAGCATAACACCATGCATAGCTCCTCTTGTAGGTCAACTGAACACATGTACCAGACTCACTGAGACACTTGTAAATATTGTAAGCATCTAAAACTCTAAAATATGGAGGATGTAATTAAAAGAAAAAAAAAAACACAACTAACTTTAGAAAAGCTCTGGAATAGCAGTAAAAAATAGAGCAAAAGGAAAGAATTTCTCAATTCAAGAATGTGAGGGTTAGTGATACCACCTTAATGCTGCCAGCCACTGTCCAACAAACAAACAAAACAAGAAGACAATGTTTGATTTACTTCCACTGTTGCAACAATGAAGTTTTGGAACCATATGTTCCTCATCCCAAAATAAGCTCAGTGGTCTGGCAGCACTTCAAGACTGCAACCATAAATGTAAATGTAAACACATATTTATGTAAGGATGATAGATAAGAGGCACTTATTTTGGGGACCTAACGTGTGAGTATCCATCAGGAGTTGATACCATCTTGTGACACTGTGGGTCTCTCCCATGTTTATAAATCACCCTGCAACAGCTCAGCCAGCCCGCCCAGGGAAAAAGCAAAGCTGGGCTGTCAGTGTGACTCTGCAGACTGGATCAAAGCCTGGGGCTGCCACAAGCCCCTGGTTTACAGTACTCCAGCAAAACCATCTCCTGGGCATATGTGGGAGTGGGTATAATCATGGAGAGGATGAATCCAAGATGTTATCACACAGCACAGAAAACCACAACAAGAGCTGCTGATCGGAAGGAGGGACAACAGCCCCCACGGTGATGCTTACTCTGGTGTACACCATCTTGTGGTGTACGTCTACCATGACAAAAAATCAAGTGTATTTTTTTAGAGTGCAATTGTGTGCACTGGCTTCAGGCCATGAATGACAAATTTTTATCTTGTTACTGTTTCTTTACATAGGAGCGCAGGACTATGAGACTAATCAAGAGAGGGACTTTGTTAGACAAGTCACAGGGTGGACACACAGTGAGGGACTACCATGAGAAACTTATAGCCAAACAAGGGACAGGACAGGGTGTGACAAATCCAGTCAGCACTGATGGGGACAGTGAACTACAGTGCGAACACACCATGCCTGGGATTAACTGTGCACACAGCCCAGTGACTTTCCTTTACCTATCTTTTTCAAAGAAAATTAGTACCTTTCAAGAGGATGTTTATTTCTGACAAATGACCTCAGGATTTCTCCACAGGCCAGAATTGTCCTCTCAATAATAAACCATTAACCTGTTCCTGAGACAATCTAGAATTATTGACCAAAAAATAAAATGAACAAGAATAGGCCCCAAGCAAAAACTGGCTGAACTCCACTAAAACACTAAGTATCCCCAGGATACAGAGTTGTGCAGGTGCAGAGCTTTATGAGAAAGCCCTGAGAACTTAAAGAGAAATCTACCACACAGAGAAAGAGGGACTCGGTAACAGCAATTGATTCTACTTTGCCCCACAAGCCCCTGTGGCAGTTCCTACCCATTAGGGCCTGTGCCTCCATAGGCAGATTTGTGCACTAACTTCAGTTTTACTTTGAGCATTTTTGTCAAGATATTCAGCACTTATGCTTTTGGTGACTGTCACACGGAAGACATGACCCACCTGCAGTGAGCTGGAAGGTTTTTCGATAGGGCATTTAGTCTGAGGTCATTCCTCCTCCAGCTGTCATCAAAGGTAGTTTTATGGTGTTTCATGAATGGAGCAAAACAGGGCTTTTTACAAGGTGTGTGTAGGCTTTCCATCGAACCCTGACTGTGGCATTCCTTTATCGGGGCAGGGGGTGAATGTGCTAAACCTTATAACACTACAGTAAATTAGGGATCTGACTGTGCCTTCCATGGAAGGTAAAGTGCAGTCAACAGCTTTCTGTGCTGGGCAGAGACCCCACAGCTCCCAGCTCTTCCAGTATTGCTGCCCTTCTTGAGAGGCACAGCACATCAGACACTTGCAGTGCCGCAGGAAAGCAGGAATCTAGTAGTTTTGATCCCTGCTCCTCTCCTCACCTTCCAAGGGTAGGGGCAACTCAGCATGAGTTGTTGCAGGCCACCATCAAGGAGTATGGCCATGCAGTAGGAGTCAATATATGATGTGATGAGGATCAATAGTGCCTGCTGGCAATGCATGTGTCAAGACCCATATACGCAGCTGTGACTTCAAGGTACAACAGTCCAACTCCAGGAAATCCAGTTCAAGGGACAATCCCATGTTCAAGCCTCATCTGGCAGCAACCACTGGGCTGGGATAGGATTTCACTCCCGGGCTTCTACATGTTTCCCATGAGATGCATTCATGATTGCAGAGGTCATCAGAGAAAAGGCTTTGTACGCCACCAACAGAAATGATTTTCAGGAATGTGTTGTGTTGTTTCCTACCCATCGTGCCCCAGCGTGAACACACAGCAAAGAGCAATTCTGCTGGTGCTGCAGGTCCCTGTTTGCAAACCACGGCTGGCACAGCGACTGCTCAGGGGAGCTTCATAAAGTAGAGTGGAGGACGGGGCTGTGGGGATTTGCTTTGAACCCCTGAGTCACGCTACACTTGGCTTATGTCAATGACTCACTCCAGTGAATGTTGAAGTCATTCATGATTTCTTTTTCTTAAACAATAAAAGTAACATTTTACGTGTCCAGAAAGGGTAATAAAAATGTAATGGACACTCTGTGAGCCTAAATCAAATGCAGTGAAGGCAATGGAAGGAGCTCTGTGGCTTCCACACACTTTCAATCATGCCTCCTTTACTTCAGTTTTTCTTCAAGAGACCTTTCCATTGAGCAAGGAGGAAACATCTTTCTTTTTTAGCACTAATCTCTACCTCTCTTTAAGGCAGTCTCGTTTGCCAGAGTGCTCTTTAGAATAAGGAAAAAAAAGATTAATTCCTTCTTTTCTTTTTAATGTAAAATGCAGTAATATCTTAAGTCTAGGCATTAAAATACTGGACTAACATCACTAAGGGATTTTAGGAAAAAAGTCAGATACAAACCTGTGTGAGGTAAGGATTACACCAGGCCTGGAGGAAAGGGGAAGATTCTCTTTCTTAATGACAAAAGGCTCTTCTAATCAGTAATGCTTACATGATCTTCAGTGTGGGATGTTTTTACCTTCTTTTGGGATGTCACATACAAAAAATTCCCACAGAATTAAGCAAAAAGGAACATTAAAGGCTCATGAGTACAGTCAGGTCTGACTGAGTTATCCAAGTAATTGCTATTTATACCCTTTGTTAAGGCTGTTAGTAAGCGTTTGGGGACAAGGCCTTGTTTACTGCAAATAGGAAAGTTCTGAGTGGTCTGAAATGCCCCTGACTAACACATATGTTCCAGATAAATCTCAGTCAAACTTCTTGCAACCACAACTATAATTTTTCCGCCAACCTATCCATTTGAAAAAAAAAAAAAAGGAAAATATCCTTTTTGTGAACACCACTGCATATTTAGCTGTTGATTTCTAAAAGGAATAAGGTACATAAATGTCTGAGAAAAAATATAGTTTTGAGGCTTATGCCTTTCAATTTGGAGTGGAGCTACTAAATTCATAATTGAGGAGTACTGGATGTTACCAACAAGCTTCTCTGTTCAGTCTCATCTTGCTGCAACCCAGGTATTTTCAAGCAGGGCTGGAATTTCACAGACTTCTGCAAGGGTGTGAAGTCACTAATATTTAATTAATTGTAATGGGGGGGGGGTGTGCCTGCAACCGGCTTCAGAAGACCCTCTCAGCCAACAGGACAGAGTGTGGGATCCACTTCCAAAATGTGGCTTTGTCAGGACCTGCTGCAGAGGAAATGGACCTGGGGGTCCTGATGGACAGCGGGATGACCATGAGCCAGCACTGTGCCCTCATGGATAAGAAGGCCAGTGGCAACCTGGGGTGCATTAGAAGGAGTGTGGTTAGTAGGTCGAGAGGTTCTCCTTCCCCCCTACTCTGCCCTGGTGAGGCCACATCTGGAATATTGTGTCCAGTTCTGGGCCCCACAGTTCAAGAAGGACAGGAAACTGCTTGAGAGAGTCCAGCACAGAGCTACCAAGATGATGAAGGGAGTGGAGCATCTCCCTGATGAGGAAAGGCTGAGGGAGCTGGGGCTCTTTAGTTTGGAGAAGAAGAGACTGAGGGGAGACCTCATTAATGTTTATAAATATGTAAAGGGTGAATGTCAGGAACATGGAGCCAGGCTCTTCTCAGTGATGTCCAACAGTAGGACAAGGGGCAATGGGTGCCAGCTGGAGCATAGGAGGTTCCATGTAAACATAAGGAAAAACTTCTTCACTGTGAGGGTGACAGAGCACTGGGACAGGCTGCCCAGAGAGGCTGTGGAGTCTCCTTCTCTGAGACGTTCAAAACCCTCCTGGACGTGTTCCTGTGTGACCTACTGTAGGTGTTCCTGCTCTGGCAGGGGGGTTGGACTGGAGGATCTTTTGAGGTTCCTTCCAATCCCCAACATTCTCTGATTCTATGATTCTGTGACCACAGTTGTTTACACACCTACTGCAGAATTTCTCTTACGCACAAGTTGTGTACAGGTTATAGCTTTCTCCTCAGATTCTGAAAGAACATAGTGTTGGTTAGTTCTTCTTAACTTCTTATCAACTACTCTATGTACTATATTCCTTATTCATCTAGGTCAAGGCAATCTTGGGTTAATATGTTTATAATTGAGATGTAACATCAATATACACAATTAGGATCAACCTAAGCATCTGACCCAGCCTTGAATCCATGACTCTGGCTGGCAGCCTTCAAAAAGATTATTCCCTTTTCTTCAGGAGATGTCTTTCTTTTTTTTTTTTTCTTTAAAGCTGGGTTTTAGCAGGGCAGCTTTCCAGTCTGTGTGGCTTCCCTTCCGGATCTTTTTCAAAACAGCCCTTTAGTCCCTTGCTCTGTGGTTTCTTTCACATTCGAGACAAGCGCTGTTCTAAGACCCGCATGTTAGAATTTGGGATTAAAAATAGCCACCGCAGACTGGTTAGCATGAAGCAGCCATTCATAGTGCACAATAGCAGCTGCCGCAGCCTGCGCCAAGTTCTCAGCCCACGTGGAGCAGCACAGCCCCATCGACAGGCATGGTGCCGTGCCAGTGCCTGTCCCAGACAGTCTCAGCCCTTTTGTCTCTTCCCATCCGACAGCATTGTGAAGCTCGTGGAGTACATCTGCTCTTCCAGAGGAGTGCCACAGCACTCTCGGAAACCTCACTGAGGCTTGTGTTCAATAACCACTAGCAAATTTCTAGGTTAATTTTCTCAAGCCAGCATTAAACATGACTTGCAACAGGCATAATCTGATACCACAGTGTATTTCACAAGATCCCTGTGAAACTCTGCAACATGCCATTACATATGAATAGTTCCAGCAAATTTAGAGAAACAGATATAATTACTAAGAGCTGATATGCAAAAGAACAAAATTCTTTCTTCCAGACTAGCCATAAATATTAGCTTGAGGCTGCAAGGCCTTTAACACACCTTAAACCCTTCAATTTTCCTCACAGGATTGTTTCAGAGCAATCATTGCCCTATTTATGTCCCACGCACATCCCAGCTCTTTATAGCTATGCCTCTTCTATAAACTTCTTACCCCTTGTCCTGGCCAGAACTCACGCCCTTCACTTCATCACCTCTCCCACCCTACCCTGCCTCTTCCCTCTACTCCAAAAATCATTAACTTTTCAGTATCCCTCAGTTCTCTAATGTGAGACTCTGTTTAAAACAGGCATATCCCTCTGCCCCACCACAATAAAATAATTTCATTCATTTTACACATGAGCCAAAGCAACAGCAAGAAGTCCAGTTGTGCTAAAAGGTTAAGCTGGAAAAGCCTTCAATCCTTTGGCTGCTAGGGCCTTACCACTGGCTTCAGTAAGTGCAAAATCAAATCCCAGGTCCTAAGTAGGTCCCTAATCCAACCTTCCTGTCAAAGCACTGCTATCACAAACTCTAAGCCAGGTGTGCCACAGCTTCAGAATCTCTAAGGACAACGACTGCTTGTGCCCCTGCACCCCTGCACTGCTCTCCTGGTGAAGACATTTTTGCTCATACCCAATTTGAACTTCCCTAAAGGCTGTTTTGGGCATTGGCCACCATTATTCCTTCTGCTATGTCAGAGAGCAGTTTGGGTCGGTCATTGCTGTAAGTCCCTGTTGCAAAGCTGTGGGCTGCTAGCTGATCACACTGAAGCCACCTTTTCACCAGAGCAAACAATCCCAGATCTCACAGGTCCCAGAGTCTCCTCAAGGCCTCTGACCACCATGGGAGCTCTGCTCTAGAACCTCTCCAGTTCATCCGCATCCCTCATGAACTGGGGAGCCCACACCTGGATGTCCAGTGTTAAACAAAGTGGAACACAGATTCCCCTTGACCTGCTGACCACATTACCTCTGCTGGAGCCCAGTGGGCAGTTTGCCCTGTTTCCTGCATAACTGCATTTTTGGCTAAGGTATTCAGCTTCATGTTCCTCACAGCCCCAGGTCTCTTCTCACAGGGTAGCTTTCCAGCCAGGAAGGTCAGCTGGGGCAGTCGGTTATCCTGCTCCATGCGCACCCCTCTGAACTTAGGACATCAAGTCTTCCCTCTACTTCAGTGTTATCTCTGTATTTTCTAAGTGTGCTCTGTCTCCACATGGAGACCTGAAAATATGACCAGTGTCAGGGTCAGAATGAATCCCAGAGCTACTTGTGGCAGCCCCGAGGTACTTCACTTCTTAGTCACTAAATGGACTTTGAGTCATTGATTAACACCCTTTGAGCCTGACTGTTCACACCATTTTTGACCCATCTAACAGTCCATTTTGCAACTGGAAACAAGTAGATCCTGTTTTCCCTTAGCCTCATTCTCTCTGCAGCTCTTTTTCCAGGCAGAGCAAAAGATGGGTTTCAGTAATATGATGCTATGCATTTGAATCAAAATTACTAGTTCCCAGAACTGAATTTTGAAGATAAGAGTACAATGAAAATGGATGTTTTCGTCACTGCATTAAGTTACATCCACTAAGGTTGTCTTGGAAGCTTTGACTAAATCTTCTACATTATACAAAGAGGGGGGAGTTGGCAACTCAGTGACTAAGAAGAACCAATCCTCTTGGCCCCACAAGTTTCACAGCAATAGTTTCATATGGCTAGGAGCCATCAGGCACAAACCACCATACACAGCTCAGTAGAAGTCAAAGCTCTGCAAGGAGGTCATGGGCAGGAGGCACCAGGACCCTGTTGGAGACCCCCATCACTTCATTGCACAGCAGAACTGGTTTCCAGCTGGCTTCCAGGGAGAGCTGGCAGCATGTCCCTTCAATTAGGCAATTCTCCGATTTTGTTGTTGAAATCTTTGTCCTTCATTTTTAACTAATAGCTCCGTTCGCTCAGCTTCACTTTTACAGTGGGATAATAAACTTCTGGGGGAAAAGCCATGCATTTCAGTTTTACTGCATTAAACACAAAAATAAAATAACAGTGCATGACTGTTCTTTAGTGGCTTTTAAACTCTCAGGAAATGAGCTTTCCGTGAGCAGGTAAGGTGGGGGGTTTGATGACAACTTATGAATCAGATGGGGAAGGAAGCAAAGGGAGAAGAGAAAAATATCCTCCTAATCTGCTCTCAAACAGATTGTCAAAATGTGCTCCTGCTGGAGCCCAGTATTTTAAAATTTAAATGACTGAGTCAAATTTGGTTCCACTGAACTGACAGCATGTGAATCCCTGCGAGCTGAAACGCAGCAGACAGTTCAAGGAACCAGCACTGTATCTTTCCCACAGCCACCGTCCAGGTGACAACAAATGAGTCAGCAGGATGAGTCTTTGTACCTTCTTCTGCTCACACAAACAGGCTTCCAAAATGCAAATTCCAGAAAGGTATTTAGTCATAGAAGACATCAGTTGCCAAAGCAAAAAAGATCAAATTCAAGATTTTTGTCTTTCTGTGTGGTGACAAAGGACATTGACCCCATGCTGTGGCAGAGAGGTGCCCTTGACAGACCATAGATGCTAAAAAGTTTATATTAATATCCAGGTATTATGAAAGAATAGGTTGAAAAAAAAAACAAACCCATTTAAGGGTCTGGCCACCAACCTTCCATATGAATATGAGAAATTTCCCAGTGGCAACACCATTTCCCACAGGACTTGTGGATCCTGCAAGTGCTTTCATTGACCTGAGAGACCAGGGAGGGAGGAACCCTCACCCTTCTGCAGTCAGCGGCTGGGCCTCCCCTGAGCTCACATGGACCAGGACTCCCAAACGCAGTGGCTGTGGAGGGGCACAGAACCACCATGGGGTGCCTTGAGGCATTTCTGAGACCAATCCTGTGGCTTCCCAAGCACCCTTCACCCCATGCTGGGCACTCACAAGATCCACAGGGTCCACCTTCTTGTGAAATATTACCTGAACCAGCAAATGGCACCACATTAGCTTGTGACCTGCTGGTCAAAGGATGTCTTTATTGGTCAGCATTGCAATGCACATGTCTATGTACAGCAGTAGAAGTGTACTGCTATGAAATATTCAAACTAAGAAAACATTCTTCACATGATTCCTCCTCAGATAAATAACCTAGGTACAACTGAAATGCATTCAGGTCTTGATCTCACAGTGGTTTCTCAGGCCACCAGAAGTCATTGAGAGTTTTCTCCGAATAAAGCCTACAAGAACAGTGTTTTCATTTCTACCCCCCTCTTCTGGTACGTTACTATGGTCTGGTTTTCATTTCATTCATTTCATTTTCATTCATGCCCATCTGTGAGCACAAAGATGCAGAGAACAGTTCATGAGAAGACATGAATACTAAAATCAGACTCAATTCCTTTGTTGTGGCTTCAGAACTGAAAAATTAAAGCCTCCCTTTGGGAAATGTTCATGGTGATTATTGTTATAATAAACTATTAAGTGATGGAGTCGTTACTTGATATCTACGGAGACAGAATCCATCTGTCAGATTGCCTGCTAAAATGGTGGATCTTTTTCAAATATTAATGTGTCTTCATGGGCACTGAGCTTCTAACATCCCTGAGGTGCAATAGCCACATGATTTATGGCAGCTCAGAGCTGTTTGCAGGGTAAGCTTTGTTGACATTTGGGATCAGTTGTGCAAAGAAAAGTTCTTCTGACATAGATTCAAATTACTGTTAAAAAGAGATGCCAAAATTGACAGAATGTGCAGTTCTTACAATCCTACCTGGTCTTCCCCTGTGTAAAAGGCACCTTGATGAATATAACAAAAATTTGAGAGAAAAAAATTGATTTATTCTGTAAATCAGCTCACTTGATTCATGATCCCCCAGATATCTCTCAGATGTGGGACGTCCCAGAGGCAGCACTGGGCTTTTGCTTGCCCTGCCATTTGAACTGACAGCTTGGCTGAGAGTTAGTGTTAAAACAGTAATGAGAAGATCTTATTTCCACTCTGATGGAAAAGTATTTAACCATATGATAAGAATAAAATAATAGAAATATCATAAACTTGTTAAAAATTCTGTAGAAAGGCCTACTTTTAAAAATTATTGTGTAATTCCCTTAAGCCCTTCTGCAATCCTGTAGTAAAGATAGAATTATCTTTTAATCTTTCTAGGGATTGAAACCCTCCAGAAAAAAATCACAGCCTGTTACACTCAGATCAACTTTCCTTCTTCCTCTCGCCATTGACTTGTATTTGGACATCACTATGCTGTTCACTGAAGAGGAGGAGCACCATGAGGACAACATAAAGCTGATTATATTTTTATTGGCACATTCAGCATAAAATGAAGAGCAGGGAGTTTACCTTCTTGATGGCTGTTACAAGTATGAAAAATTACTTTTTTCTTTTTCAATTAAAATAATTTTGCATGAGTCATCCAATGTCAATAAATCTGACAATGCAGTGCAGGAAATGGCCTTCCCCAGCTCCTGCCAGTGTGTCACAGCTCTGGCTGAGAGGTGCCCCAGTCACTCTTGGTTGTTTGTCATAGGAAAGTGTCAATCGGGACAAATGTTTGTAGGACTGTGCAAGAAATTATGCAAGACAAAAAAAAGTATGTTTGCATATCAGTTCACTAAAGTTGAACTAGATCTCCAAAAGGAGTCCAGTAGCAACCATTTTTTGGTTTTGTTTTTATCAGCATTGAAGATAGATGGGTAATTGGCTTAAACTGCACAGAAAACATGATGAGATCCACCAGAAAGAGAAGCAGCATGATTTCCCTTTAAGTGACAATTACAAAAGCATTAGATCCAGAGTAGCACATACAGTTGATGCTACCTCTGGGCTATTTGCAGCCAGCTTTCAACCTCTATTACCCATATTTTAGTGCATGACCTCCCACCAGCTGCCTTCCCAGAGCCTTTGGTTATCTCACACAAGAGACACTTGAGACCGCCACCTCTGGTGAGATAGTAAAGGTTATACTGATTTCAGACTCACACTGCTGCCTGGAAAAGCTGCAACCAGTGGAGTGGATTAAATCTGCTGCAGGAAGTACAGAAGATGCTCCAGGGTTGCTTGCTCACCCTTTTCCCCTAAGTAGTGTTGGCCAAGCTCTTTATACAATTGCATTGTTGTTTGCCTCTGATGGACACCTGGTTCTTGCCCCCGATGGACACTGGGCTCCTGCCAGCCCCACATGAGCTCACCCATTCCTGGCAAATGGGAGACAGGAGGACCACTTTTATTTCTGAATAGTTGAATATCAGCCAGGTCTCACTTTAGCCTGTAAGCATGAAAAACTACTGTAAGCATGAAAACACCTGCCTGAGTTTCACCTAAATTTTCCTTCCAAATGTTTGTAAGACTTATAAATTATCCTGAGAGGTCAGTGTTGAAATGAGACTTTTTAAAAGCTACACTTTTCTAAAAGGTAAGCTTTTACTGTGCGTTCACAAATAATAAGTTCCTTACCTCAGTATTTTACAAGGCAGACTAATCAGCCCATATTGCTTGAAGTTTTTCCTAGCTTTACTCTCCGGGCACTGCATCTTTTACAAGTGAGCAGATAGATCTATCTTTGTGAGCTGCGTAAACAGTTTGCAGAAATGCTCGCTGCGTGGGCTGTTCGCTATTATCTGGTTGCCACAGCAAAACCATACAAAGGTCTTCCCAGAGGGAGCTCCAAAAATCATACTGTGTGCAGCATGATTTAGGGCTGTTATTGTGAGTTTCTTAAATATTTATAAGGGAACAAAACCACCTTGTGAAACACAGAGCCTTTCTTACTGATCCCCAACAAAGCCTTGTTTTTGGAACAGTGCCCAAAACTATCTCATCAGGTCTAGAAGGCAAAAAACCAAATTGTTAAACATAACAACACTGAACTGTATAGCACTGATCTCCTTTCTACAAGCTGGATTTTCCAAGCACATCATGAAACTGCAGGTGGATGTGGTGGGGTCTTGATGAACTGATAATCTGGATGCCATTAACACAGGCTGTTCTGGGAGCCCCTCTCTGCTGTGGGTTCTGCAAGGTGCCAGCACACCCAGGCCCTCTCCATTCACACCAATCTTAGCCTTTCTGTTACAATTGTCTGAAAAAAAAATTGGGACAGAGGTAAAACAATCTTTCCTGACATAGGAAAATTACTGTAAATTCATCTGGGAGATAAATATAAGTGAATATGAGAAACTCAGTAAAGCCTTGCAGCAAAAGGAAAGAGAATGAAGTGTTTGAATTTAAAATAGTTTTGTGTGCAAACTCTTGTTCCAACAGGAGTTTTTGAAGAGTAGCAGGCAGATTATTAGGACAAAAAGATCAGGAAGAAATCTTATACCACTGAGCTAAAGCAAAGAAACCTGAACTGCAAATAACAAATATTTGGGGTTTTTTAAAAGGGGGGGCAATATGCTAATGCTTTCCCAAATTTTAAAGGATTGTTGTATTTCAGACAAACTTTATTCTCTACTGTTACTGAGGAAAGATTCTTACCTCTAATTTATCATTCAGATGGACTAGCTAGGATTGAGTTACTCATCTGATGGGATGAAATTGAGTAAGGAATCTGAACCTCATCTGACTTAAAAATGCACTTCTACTCAGTCTTGGGTGAAAAACAAAATGAATGAAGAAATTATCAGTGTGTCTCCAGAAGCAGATGTTCTTCAGGCAACTGAAATGTTGCTCTGAAGATTTGCTAACTACCTTGACAAGATTTCCCATAATTAATATTTTCCAAAAATTGCTAATCTTTCTGTTACATGTAGGAAAATAACTTACCACATCTTTTAAACACGTTATACAGCCTTAACAGGTGAGACATTCCCTACTTGTATTTATTCTTCCTTTTCTGCCTATGTTTACTGCAAAATTTGTGTTCACAATGTCTAATCCCCTTTAAAGCCAGAGAAAAGGAATTTTTTTTTTCCCTTCTTTGTCTCCTGTGATGTGATTTGCTCATAGCTGTTCCTTCTCCACAAGGTTTAACATGGATTCCTTCCTTTTGAATTGATAAAACACAGCTGGTCATACTGTCAAACTGCAAATATCAATGCATGCCAGCTGAGGAGTGAACTTTAAACTGAAAAAGGAAGAAATTCAGAGAAATGTACATTTCAAAATGCAGATTGTACCTGGACATTCTCTTTCTATTCTTGGTTCAGTACCTCAGCTTTTACATTTTTGTTCATTCCCATCTCCAGTGATCATAAACACACACACACAAATTCTGCTCCACGCAGCATGTAGAAATACATATGTTTACTATTTCCATTATTACCTTATCTCCTTTTGGGACTATTCTCTTGTGTCTGCTGTTGCTTTCCCCTTGTCATATGCTTTCTGCTATGCATTTTCTTACACATCTAAGGGAATTGTGTAACCTTTTCTACTGCTGCCCTGAATCTCTCCCCTTCCCTCTTCTGTCCGGCCATCCTGGCTCTGCTCTTTCTTCAAATCAAAATCTCTTTTCCCTTGTGCAAGAATCACATTGTACCTGGCTCTTCTTTTGATAATTTGCATTTTTTCAATATGTGCGGTTGGCCAACATTATCTCCAGGAGACTGGTCTTCCTAATGGCTCTCTTCTACTCCCTCTTCAAACATGCTATCTCACAAGAAGCTGAGAAGCAGAAGCTGCAGATCTTGCCATCTTCACTTCACACCATTTCTTCCTTCAATTTTCTCCTCTCCTCTCCCACTTTTTCTTCCTAACTCTCCCCCTGAGATGTTCCCTGCATTCTCATCTGTGGTTTCACTAGGACAAAAAAAATTCAGGTTGCATGTTACGGACTGCAAAGATGACAAAATTAATTGCACTTTCAATGTCTCACCCAACTTCAGAGGTCTAAAAGGAAGTTGTCTCTTCTAAGGCAAATGAGATTAATCCCACCTTGATTGTGAAAAATTGTACCAGCAAGAGTAAAATTGTTCACAGCATTACGTTGCTTGCTTTCTTGCACAGGATAACAATAACTCAGATCATAAGGGTCATGTCATTTAAAGGTATATTAATGCAGCTCTCCCAGAAAATCTTGAAAAAACCTCTATGACCCACAGCAGCTCTCGGTACAACTCAGGAGATATAATTGTTTAATGGGCTGTCCATACTGTGAAATAAACTCCACAAACCCAGAAGACCATCACATCTCTCACCAGGCTATACTCTGAGTACAGGATTCCCTGACTTTGCCTTTTTTGTATATAAAAGGAAAACATAGATTTGAAAAAAACAACAAAACATAAAAACCTAACAAATTAATTATAAAATTAAGACATTCCCTGTCACATTCTTTTTGCACAAGGAGGAGAAGCTAGTAAACAGCACTGCAGTGGATGTGTAGCAGTCATATTCGCCTATAGTGAGGGCACTCTATAAAAGACAGACGTGAAGAAGAGGATTTCTAGGTTGACAGGATGTGTACAAAACATTTAATGTCAATGAATAATTAAGCATGAGTAGAGATTTATTGCTGGTAATGATGACCAGTAGCATTGCACCATATCATGTCTTTTATTTTTGGAAAATGGAAACGTTATCCACCATTCTTTCCTTGCATCACACAGATATTAAATACACACTTTTCAACTAAACTAGGCATAAATGTTGATGTGGCTTCAGAAATATCTCAAGCCTATGGGAGAAAAAAAAATAACAAAAAAAAACAGGATTTAATTGTATTTGCTATCATTCTGATTTATTTGTCAGCTTTCAGAGTTATAAAAAGTAGCAAGTGTGTACAAGATGCTGTCATCTTTTCTTATATTTGGTTTTTTAACTGTCAAATGTCTCTAAGTCCTTAAGCCAATCTTCTGCTATTGTAGGTAGCAGTATCATATAAACAATTTCAGAAACTTACAGTTCCATCTTAAAAGTCATTCAGTTTTTAATGATTTTTCAGAATTAAGCACCTCTTGAGGTTAGGAATTTGTTCCTGTTTTCCAGGAAAGAGAATTCATCATATTCATTTGACCCCCATTTACATGCCTTTAATCTTAAGAGAGGATGGGGGGTTTTTTCTCTCTCTCTTTTACATATTTATGGTTGTCCTCTCCCAAGCTTTCAACATTTTAGACTAAGTAGGATAATTTATTTTAGCCTTTTGGCCTTAGAAGCCCCTTTTCTTAATTTTCTCTAGCAGTCCTCCTATTCAGCTCATCTCTGAAAGTCCATGACCAGAAATGAACATAGTATCCCATCTTAGGTCCCTCCAGCATCTTCTACTGTGATTCTAATACTTAATAAGTCAGCTGGAAGTACTTCCTCTAATGCCTTACCAGTACACGAGCATCCCATGACTGATATATGAACCCACACAAGCAACAAATTCCCAGCTTATTAGCAGAAGTTTTAATTAGTCTGCAAGAACTAATTTGCAGACTTTGCACTTGCAGGTTTGCATTTGGCCCAGTTGAGTTTCATCCTTTCTGTAACTCCTGTCTGCCGGCTTGTCACCCCCAGCTTTTCCTGGAAGATAATATCATGCCCTCTCAGCTTCAAGTGAATACAAAATGTCATCAACACACACTTGTTTTCTGCCTTGCGGTCATTAATATAAACACATGACACACTGTCACTGCTCAGACAACGCCTTTTCTGTGAGTGTTCCCTCCTGCCTTGCCTGGGCAGGTGCTTATCCACCCTGGAGCCCTCTGTTCATCCCCACATCCTGCAGTATGACTAAGTTTCCCATACAGCTCAGTAAGAATCCTGAAGTCCAGGACATATTGCATTTATTCTTTTTTAGATAGGAGCCCATCTGTTTACACAGCCACTACACACCTTTGCCAAACCCATGCTGCATTTTCTCCCATTTTCAATTTATTAGAGCTGTAGTTTATTAGTAGTAAAACTTCACTTATTTTCATCCCCTTTGGCAATGACTTTACCTCATAGTCAGTACTATGGTTGCTATTGAAAACTGAACCTAAGTATTATTTTTATTTTAGTGTCACATTTTATTACCTATAACCCTTATAAAATTCTCACTGTGTAGGAAACTCATTTCTTTTCCTGTATTACTCAAGAGCTTTCTTTTATTTGTTTTAATATTCTTTGCTAGGTCTGTCTCAGCTTGGCATTTGTCAATTTGCACTTCATTCTACTCCATTTTGACCTCTACGACTGCTCATGGCCCTTTTTCCACTCTTTGAAATACCTCTCTCTTCTAATCTCCTTAAGGCAGTTATTTATCTTACTGAACCTGGAGAGTTTCTCTGTAAGGTTTTCTTCATGTCTGGAATACAGAATTCTGTCACTTCAACAAAGAAATTTATGACTGCTCACACACTGGAATACCTGGATCCTGCTGTCATCAGTACCACTTGTCCTCCAGCCTAGACCAGATAAGCTAGCGTATCTCACAGTGCTTAACACAATCACCAGCAGATTGTTTCTTCCTAACACTATTATGGTATCTACCCATACCTGTTACTATCTCTGATACACTTCTCTCAGCCTTGAGATCCAATGCAACTTGTCCTCCAGCCTAGACCAGATAAGCTAGGGTATCTCATAGTGCTTAACACAATCACCAGCAGTTTGTTTCTCCCTAACACTACTATGGTATCTACCCATACCTGTTAATATCTCTGATACGCTTCTCTCAGCCTTGAGATCCAACGCGGCACCACTATCCCAATAATGTATTTGACCAAATGATTGTGATTAGAAGTAATTGTGCATTGTTTTATCCTTACCTTTCTTTCTGTTTTTGTTGGACACTTTGTTTTCCTTAATATTGAGCCAGAATACACTCATACAGCCATTTAGGTTGGAAAAGACCTTTAAGGCCATCAAGTCCAACCATAAACTTAACACTACCAAATTCACCTCTAAACCATGTCCATAAGCACCACATCTACACATCTTTTAAATACCTCCAGGGATGGTGACTCCACGACTACCTTAGGCAGCCTGTTCCAATGCTTCACAACCCTTTCAGTGAAGAAATTTTTCCTAATATCCAAGCTAAACCTCCCCTGGCACAACTTGAGGTCATTTACTCTTGTCCTACTGCTTGTTACTTGGGAGAAGAGACTGACATCCACCCCACTACAACCTCCTTTCAGGTAGATGCAGAGAGCAATAAGGTCTTCCCTCAGCCTCCTTGTCTCCAAACTAAACAACTCCAGTTCCCTCAGCCTCTCCTCATAAGACTTGTTCTCCAGACCCTTTGTTGCTTTCCTTTGGCACCTCAATGTCTTTATTGTAGCGAGGGGCCCAAAACTGAACACAGTACTCAAGGTGTGGCCTCACCAGTGCAGAGTACAGGGGGACGATCACTTCTCTGGTCCTGCTGGCCACACTATTTCTGATACAGGCCAGGATGCTATTTGCCTTCTTGGCCACTTGGCATACTGTTAGTCAACTACTCATGTATTGTGTCTTCAACGTTAATGTTGTCCCCTTGCAGCCAATTTCTTTATCACATAACCTTGTTCACCTGGCAGGTAACCTTCTTTCTGTTTCTGTACTTTTCCCAGGAAGAAACATTGAAATTACACAAGTGTTCCCTAATCTAAATGGCTTTCACAATCACACCTGCCTCCCTGGTAAATGAGGGCCATGTCCTGGACACTCAGTTAGACTCTCTCCTTTTGAAAAATCAGACTGCATCTCAGTAGCAAAACAGCCCCACAACTGACCCATCTCAGGGTCCTCATTATTTTGATATGCAAAGCCCTCCTGGGGCTTAGCAGAATTTTGGTAAAGAGCTACTATTGCTTAAAGCTCCCCACCCAGCCTGTTATGGCACCTTAGCTCCTCTCCAGCACAGCCTTGCTGTCTTTTTTTTTTTTTGCTTTCTTTTTGTGTGTGTTTTATTTTTTTGCCTGGTCCCCACAGAATACTTTTAAACTTGTACCCACATGTTATGGCTTCACTCCAGGCACATATACACCTCTGGATCTGCTGACAAGGTCATTGATTTTTTGCAGTGAGGCCTTCCCATTCCCACAGTTCTCCCTCTTCCTTGTGTTAGCATGAATTTGCAGGACTGTTTGTTTTCTCCTCTGTGACCACACCTGCCATTTGTGCTAAGGAAAAGGAAGGCTAGATTAGGTAAAACAGTAGAACTCTACCTAGAAATCTGCCCTGTGATCATAAACAGTTGAAAGAAATGTATGCTAGAAAAGGGTCTTGGGTACTGATCATCCAATATCTAGGAGATCACACTTGACAGTAACATCCATTTTACCTATGAAAAATTTACCAATTACTGTTTTTGAGTAAGGCTAATAAGAGATCCCTCTTAATCATAATTGACATTTAGGAACCCTCCAGTTTAATCACACTTGCTCTTTCTTGGTGCTACAGAACACCAGCACAAAACTGATATGAGAAATGCAGTTTGCATAATATACCAACAACTCTTCTTATAAACAAGAAATCTTTCTCCAATACATGACCTGTTACCATATTTTTACAAAACTCTCAATAAAGCAGCCTGTTATGTCAGATAGTGCTATAAGAGCACTTTTGATAAGAAAAATTGTTTCATCTTTCAGTTCCCCTATAGCTGCAACTAAGCAAGTAAGGAATCAAAAAAAAGAAAAAAAAAAAAAAAGCTTTTGAGAATTGCATCATATTATTAACCCTCTTTCTTTCATTTTTTTTCACTTGATAACTCCAGGATTTTACCATTTCTCTGTGATTTAATCATGTCTTATGTTTACTAAAAAAAAGTAAAGTGAAAATGCACAGGGAATGGGAGACACCAGCATGAAGAGCTCAGGGGGATTTGTCAAGCAACTACACTTTACTTTTTCCTGAGCTCCTTTTGTTTTTCCCTAAGGGAAAGATTCCTTATCTATATTTTAATATTTTCTATACCTACACAGCTAACCCAGAAGTTGAAAGCACCATTTTTACATGTGCCCATTTCTTCAGAAGTTGCCTGTGTCTCCGAGCACTGTGCTCTCTGATGATGGACCCCCCTCCTACCTCTTGCATAGATTTGCTCAGGCAAGAGTGAATCCCTAGACAAACTACCTGCCAGCCCTGCCCCTTACATACTGAAGGAGATTGTCCCTTGGTCAAGAAGTAACAACTCCTCAGCCTGTCTGGTTTTTCCCCCTTCATAGAAACACAGAATGATAGAATCACAGGATGGCATGTGTTGGAAGGGACCTTAAAGATCATCTAGTTCCAACCCCTCTGCCATGAGCAGGGACACCTTTCACTAGACCAGGTTGCTCAAAGCCTCATCCAACCTAGCCTTGAACAGAGAGGGGGCATCCACAGCTTCTCTGGGCAACTTGTTCCAGTGTCTCACCACCCTCACAGGAAAGAATAAATCTACCCTCTTCCAGTTTATAGCTGTTTCCTTATGTTTCTCTGTGAGCAAAGGTAAGTGTCCTTCATCTCCTCCAAGCCTGGAAGCAAACTTAAGTAAAACCAGAGGGCAAATTTAAAGGAATTGCATGGAAGGAATAAAGTACAGCTACTTTGATTCCTCTGAAAAGAATGAAAATAGTTATAAATGTATTATTCTTAGCACTGGGATAACAGCTCCAAGAATGGATCTGGAAAACTGGCTAAAGCATTGAAAAATAATCTTCAAACATTTCTCATGTTCTAACACAGACCTGAGTAAGAGAGAAAGCTCATGCAGCTCACTGTTCCCAGACAGCTCTGCTTTGCATGAGCACCATGAGCTCAGCCAGTGATTCCCAAAGACTTTGGACTTCCAGGTGCCTCAGAAAGACCAGTGGCCATTTTTCAGGATGGTCATAAGATCTGAGTAGAGCTTGTTTAATTAATTTAGCAAGACTTACTTACACCTTTAAAGGTACCTATGACATTGGTGTAACTCACTCCTGTGAGCTCCCCTGCCCTTCTGT